>NC_085858.1:56741832-56941832 GCF_034702125.1 Engraulis encrasicolus | reverse complement strand
GAGCAGTGTGTGTGTGTGTGCGTGCGTGCGTGCGTGCGTGCGTGCGTGCGTGCGTGCGTGCGTGCATGCGTGCGTGCGTGCGTGCGTGTTTACCTCTCTATCTCCTGTAAGTGTGTGTGGGCATGCGTGTGTGCGTGCATGCACATTTTGAGTATATTGTATGTGTGTGCACGTGTGTGTGTGTGTGTGTGTGTGTGTGTGTGCGTGCTTCAGGTGAAGACGGAGGTGGAGGTGTATGAGATCCCCAACTTCACCAAGGAGATCATAGGGGGCACGGTGGGGGGGCTGCTGTTGCTGGCACTCATCACCGCAGGACTCGTTAAGGTGAGACACAGCCTTGTTAAGGTGAGACACAGGACTTGTTAAGGTGAGACACATACTCATCACCACAGGACTCGTTAAGGTGAGACAGACTCGTTAAAGTGAGATACAGCCTCGTTAAAGTGGCACTCATCACCACAGGACTCGTTAAGGTGAGACAGACTCATCACCGCAGGACTCGTCAAGGTGAGACAGACTCGTTAAGGTGAGACAGACTCGTTAAGGTGGCACTCATCACCACAGGACTCGTTAAGGTGAGACACATACTCATCACCGCAGGACTCGTTAAGGTGAGATACACACTCATCACCACAGGACTCGTTAAGGTGAGACAAGTCAAGACAAGACAAGTCAAGTCAAGACAAGTCAAGTCAAGTCAAGTCAAGTCAAGACAGGTCAAGTCAGGTCAAGATAAGTCACGTTAAGTCAAGACAAGTCAAGACGGGTCAGGACAGGTCAGGTCAAGTCACGTCAAGTCAAGTCAATTTGTCTTTGTTGTCAATTTCTTTACATGCGGTGGTAATACAAAGAATTGAAATATCGTTTCTTACTTTCCAATGCAGACATAGACACTTTAGGTATAGACATACAGTAGACAGTATACAGTAGACATAGACAGTACACACACAGTGCCTATACAATGCACATACAGACATTTAAAGTGCAAGACTGGACAACAGAAGACATGTAGAGAACATAATATATTAAAGAGGTATTTGTTGTGCATTTTCAATAGTGTTCCAGTGTGACAATTCTGACATAGTACTAGTAGCATTGTGAAATACGAATAAATAATAAAGTAAGTAATTTGTAATGTGTAAAATTGTTAAGGTGAAATAGACAGACTTGTTAGGGTGAAATAGACATACTTGTTGAGACAGAGACTTGTTAGGGTGAGACAGACAAACTTATAGACTTACAAAGAGACAGACAGACAGACTAGTGAAGGTGAGACAGACAACCAGACAGACAGACTAGTGAAGGTGAGACATGCAGAGTAGTTAAACTGTCCTAACTAAGGCGAGAGAGCCAACCCCATCAGCCAACTTGGTACTCAGCTTCCACGGTGTTGACTTCCTGCTTCCTTCTCTCTCTGTTTATGTCTCAAACATTGTTGTTTACATGTACATATTTGTTATATTGTTTACATTGACATGTTGTTGTTGTTTACATTAAGTTGTTGTTGTTGTTGTTGTTGTTGTGTTGTGGCAGGCGGGCTTCTTCAAGAGCCAATACAAGACCATGATGGAGGAGGCTGGAGGAGGAGAAGGAGGCGGAGAAGGAGGAGGAGAGGGAGGAGAGTGAGAACAGCCTGACGAGTAACCCCCGAGAGAGAGAGAGAGAGAGAGAGAGAGAGAGAGAGAGAGAGAGAGAGAGAGATAGAGAGAGAGAGAGAGAGAGAGAGAGAGGTGAGAGAGAGATAGAGAGAATGTGTGTGACATGGAGAGTGTGTGGTATTTTACAAAGTATGTTTTTCTAATTAATTGTTAGTTTGTTTCTTCATATTTTTGATCGTATTGTGCTTAATCATGATGTATATTGAAATAGCCATGCTTGTAGTGTTGTAATGCATTAGGGTTTGGGGGCGTTTGGACCAGTGCAGTTTATTTAGTGTTTCTCAAACTAGAGCAGAACAGCTTTCAAGGTCTGCCTCATAATCTTGGCCAGTGGTGTAGTCTACTTTTTTATGGTGGGTATACTGTATATTTGAGCATTTTTTTGAAGTGGGTATACTGTATATTCAAAACAATGGATCAATCTATTTTAAGTGGGTATACTGAAATCCCTGAAATTTAGAAGTGGGTATACTCCGTATACGTAGACTACACCACTGATCTTGGCACAACTAGCCCAGTCATTGCCACCGTTTTAGTTAATAGTTATATAATTACAGATGAATGTATTCGAGGTAATTCATTACATATGCTGGAAATATGTCGGTTGGAATAATGATAAAATATGTACGGTAGGTTGGAATAAGGATTAAATGTGTAGGTTGGAATAACGTTCTTCATTGACCCTCTGGCCAGAGTTGCAGTAGTAGTAGAGGTACTCTTACAGATGTAATTACAACACTCGTGGTATGACATCACATGGTTTCAACTAGGCATTGCAATGTCATACTACTAGTGTTACAATTACAACTCTAACCGCGCGAATAGACCTGACGCGATGCGATTCAACCGACAGAGTGCAGCAGCAAGCGATACGAGCGATTCAGGAGACAAGAGTACGTCCGTACAGGCAGAAGGCAAAGCATTCAAGCATTCCCATTGGCTGTGGTCACTGACCTCTATACAGTCATTGGCTGTCGCGGCTTGTCGCCGAACCGCGTCATAGAAAGTTGAAAAGATTTCAACTTCAAACGGTCGCGCTCGTCGCGCAAATCGCTCTAGAATTGCTTTTGTCGCGCGACTCAATACAAAGTCAATTACTTCCGTTGCTCACCTCGCTCAGATCGCCGCTGGTGTATTTCTGCAGTAAGAGAGTACTTCTACTTTATAGCTACAGTACATCTCTGCCTTTGGCTACATGCTGCAGCCCCAGGGGGACCCGGATCCCATTTTGGGGAACATGCAGTATGCTGGGATGTTTGGTGTGTGTTTTTCTGTACGACATTTTCAGAAATTCCAGCTGGAACTGAACCATTCCTATTGGCTCTGGGACCTGTCTTGTGGTTGACTTGAGAGCTCAAACTCTCCCCAGTGCCTTAGTTCAAGTCCTAGAGAGGCATGTTGCACTATGCACATTTTCATAGATTATTTATTTTGTTAAATTCCAATGATTAAATGATTTGCATTTAAGTTATAGGCCTACAGTATGTTAGAGATGAGATGAGATGGTTTGGCAACTATATAAGAAGATGTCATCCGCTTGCAGGACGTGGATGCGGTTTTGATTTTGGTGAATATGCATTATAGGCAAGACAGACTGGGTAGGCCTACTTGTCATGTGTATTAGTTGTAAATATTTGTGGTCATAGAAAAGTACCAATAAAGTGATGATGATGATGATGATGATGATGATGTGTTGTCATGTTATTGTAATGGATGAATGGATGCATGAATAGTACAGTAGTACATCTTCTTCATCTTCCACAATGCTTCATCTTCTTTTGCCATGTGTTTAACATGCCTGATGAAGACCCTGTTGGGTCGAAACGTTGTACGACCTGAATACATTTTCAAAGCGAAGCCACATGTGTGCGGACTTCTACTCTTTTCCACTATCAGATGCGCCTTTGTCCTGCACCTGACCTCAGAGAGGTGGGATGTGCATACTCTTACTCTGATGGTAGTACATCTTCTTCATCTTCCACAATGCTTCATCTTCTTTGTTGGGCAATGCTGTCAGTGTTACAACTGTGTTACACTGTGCCTAGATGTATTTGGTTATTATCAAATATAATTTTGCTACTAATTACTAATTATTTACTTGTATACTGCTTTACTCTGCTGCGCTGACCCTATACTCTGTACTTGCTTGAATTTCCTCCTTGTAAGTCGCTTTGGTCAAAGCCGTCAGCTACATGTAATGTAATGTAATGTAATGTAATGTAATGTAGTACAGGGACACACACAGCAAGTAAATGAGAAGCTGAATCGATGTGGGGACACATGCACAGTGACCAGACCTAGCCACTAGAGGCCGCTAAAGTCCACACTAGTAAAGGCCACACTCTGGGAACACAAAGGCTTCTTTCTAACATCCTAACTCCCGTCCTCCTCTGCTCACCTGCCTGCTTGTGGCCTCGTGATGACGTCACTGACAGCAGAAGTTAAATTCAATATTTTGCAAAAGCGCAATAATGTCATTTTCTCATTTGCTATCGGGATGGTGAATGAAGAATAGTCCCCCAAAAGTTATTGTGGATAGGCTGACAGCGGAGAAACGTCATTGTTTTTCTCCACTGAGGCGGGGCGGCGTCAGCGAAACGCGAGGCCACAAGCACAGAGCAAGGAAGGGAGTCCGCATATTGGAAAGCACACAAAGACAAAAACTTCCCCAAACTATGTACATTCACTAAATTATGCCTCTTGCAATATCAAAATGTGATCTGATCTGACACATACACATACACACGTGCAGGCACACACACACACACACACACACACACACACACACGCACACACACACACACACACACACACACACACACACACACACACACACACACACACACACACACACAGATACAAGTCATGGTTGAAGTGTTCCTAGTAGGCCGTGAAGGCTCCTGTTTGAATAGAGTAGCTGTGAACCACAACAGAAGCCCTTATCTTGCCAAGCTACACACAGGTACAGCTACCAGTGGCAGCAGCTATCCAGGCATGGAGAGAGCACATTTCCAAGTCATAATGAATACGTAGAGGATACATGGTGTTGGTAAGCAGGGCCGCTAGCAGCTTTGGCTGGGCCCAGGACAAAGTCATCTGAAAGGGCCCCCAACCTTCAATACATTCAATATATGGAGGGCCCAACTATGCCCCTAACAGTGGCACCAGCTATCCATGCATGGAGAGAGCACATTTCCCATTCAGAATAAATACGTAGAACAGCGGTTCCCAAACTCCTTGCGCACCACCCTTGTACATTTCAATGTGGTTCGCACACCTCCACTGAAGTATGGTTTTACTGCACAAATCATCACAAATTATGCAAAGTCACTTGGGGAATCCTCATTTCCAATAGAACTGATGTTTCTTCAAGCATACAACTCACCATAAAATTAAAAACTACTTCATGTTCATTAATACTGGATAAAAACTACCATATCCGCCATTGCTCTATTCAACTCGTGCACCCCCTTGTACCAGGCCACGCACCCCCAGGGGTGCACGCACCCCAGTTTGAGAAACCTGGACGTAGAGGATACATGGTGTTGGTAAGCAGGGCCGGTGACAGCTTTGGCTGGGCCCAGGACAAAGTCATCTGAAAGGGCCCCCAACCTTCAATACATTCAATATATGGAGGGCCCAACTATGCCCCTACCGGTGGCACCAGCTATTCATGCATGGAGAGAGTACATTTCCCAGTCATAAATAGCATATTAGTAGGCTATTGAATAGTAATGAATAACATCATGGTGGTGGTAAATATAAAGTGCATACATGGTAAAGGGTCAGATTTGTAATGGGCATCATAGAGAAGCATTCCTTTCATGAACTGACAGCATGAGTAATGATAACTGTAGCGTCTTCCTTTAGCTCGATGGAATACATCGCCTCAATAGACAAACATTTCCACAATTGTCTCAAACTGCATTCACAAACTTCTGCTTCGAGCAGAACCAAACATTGTCTGATCTCTTCTCTCTTCTTTCTTTCTTTCTCTCTCTCTCTCTCTCTCTCTCTCTCTCTCTCTCTCTCTCTCTCTCTCTCTCTCTCTCTCTCTCTCACACACACACACACACACACAAGGAAAAGTTTTTTGTATTTTTTTATTGAGGTATTCGTGCCAGGCCGTGGCGTGAGTGCTATGAATAGAGACGCTGTGTGAACCATAACAGTGTCTCTGGCTCTGGCCTACCCTGCCCGGTGGCATATCTGGTGGTAGCAACATCCTCCAGTAGGCTACCCTGCCCGGTGGCAACATCCTGCAGTATATATCCTGCCCGGTGGCAACTCAGGTATGTGTGTGTCAGGGCCGGGGACAGGCATAGGAGGACAAGGCGGTCGCCTAGGGCACCAAGTCTGTTGGGGACACCCAAAAGCCCCACAGAATTAGAACGCCAAGCGAAATAAAACATTAAACTTTACATTGACAATGATTATTAATGGTCCTTCAGTGTACATGTACGTAGGTGCATGATCAGCTGTGCTCGATCAGATGTACAATGTTTATAGAGGCCAATTTCTGAATGCATATAAAGGAGGGGGGGGTTGGCAAGGGCAGCAGACTGACTAGAGCCGGCCCTGCCAGTCTGCATGGATGCCATGCGTCTCAGGTATGCGTATGTCATCACTGCCCTTCAGCTATGCTCCCACACACGCAATCTTCCACAGCCAGACACTCTATTCTTTCACTTTCTGTTCTTCAGAACCACGGACAGAGACTTTCCCTTCCCCTCCCCTCCCCTCACACATACACCCGCACACACGGACATGTACGCATGCACACACAGAGACACACACAGACACACACACACACACACACACACAACCTTCCCGTTGCCCGCACACACACTGGGTCTCCTCCTCGTCGCATATAAGCAGTTAACACAGGCCCATACTGCCCTACAAAGCAAAAAGGCAGTAACTGCATTGCTGTTTAAAAGAGTTACTATGACTTTAATGCCATATATATCAAAGTCTAAAGTTAAATATAATGATTGATCTCCCAAAAAACACTTATACTGGATTGCAGTATCATGTTTAAGTCAACTGACTGAGTTTTGAGCTCTGCGCAGTTACTGCCTTTTTGCTTTGAAGGGCAGCATAGCCCCGAGCCTTTCATGTGCTTGAGGCATGACAAGGTGACGACAGATCTGTCTTCCGCTCAAGAAAGGCTTGACAAAACTACTGATAATCATCTTGTTGTTTATGTGGGTGTGTGTTTGAAAGATTTACGAGGAAAATATTTAGAAGGAACTGGTTTTAATTGATGCATTTAGCACATGCGACCAAGGATCAAGATAGTTGAGAGACTGTGTCAAGTGTGTGTGTGTGTGTGTGTGTGTGTGTGTGTGTGTGTGCGTGCGTGCGTGCGTGCGTGCGTGCATGCATGGGAGTGTGTGTGCATGTGTACGTAAGAGTCTGTGTGCGTAAGAGTGTGTGTGTGTGCGTGCATGGGAATGTGTGTGTGCGTGTTTGTGTGCATGCATGAGAAGTGTGTGTACGTGCATGAGAGTGTGTGGGCATGAGAGTGTGTGTGCGTGCATGAGAGTGTGTGTGCGTGCATGAGAGTGTGTGTGTGTGAGTGTGTGTGAGAGAGAGATGACATCCTACTGTGGTCAGATTAGCTAATCAGATGAATGATAAAGATATCCACTTATCTCAGCATTTCTCTGGCTTTCGGTTTCAATATATATACCAAACTACGCTTACATAATACTATAGGCATTAACAAAACATATGGTATGAGAAGTTGCACCAGGTTAATATATATTTTTTGTTCGTTTTTTTTTAAGGGAAAATAAACGCAAAGTGATTTTGGAGCGTCCCATTCACTTGCACAAGATAATTTAAAACTATGTGATTATAGGAACACCATCTCATATGTACACACTTTTTGTGCTATTTTTTTTTTTAAACACACAAGATAAATAAATAAAAAACAAACATACAAAGGAAACCCTACACCCAAGTCTCAGCTCATGACCTGGTATTCAAGCCAAGTCAACCGGAACTGCCTGCACCCAAGATGATATCAACCAGCAAGACAGGTTTCTAGAATCTCTTCTTTGTTCTGTTCTTGAATTCTTTTGAGTATGTGCGATGGTATGTATCTAGGGTGTATAGTTGTTATAGTGGTTTTATTGAGAAGGTAAAGTGGCTTACACTTTTTTTCTGTTTGCAAAAGCTCATTTTGTTGTAACTTTGGCTGCTTTAGTGGAACTCTTCACACAAATACAAGAACTTCATACCAAGTCAACAAAACTGTGTGGATACATTGCAAAACCCAACACAGAAACCTGCTTGTCGGTTTGTCCACACCCTTTGTCCGCACCCTGCCAAACACCCGTGACCTGTTCCCTCCGCACGCTGTCGTGACCTTTACCCTCCGATAAGCTGTCGTGACCTTTACCCTCCGCACGTTGTCGTGACCTGTTCCCTCCGCACACTGTCGTGACCTTTACCCTCCGCACGCTGCCCCTGCTGTTCCCTCTGCACGCTGTCGTGACCTTTACCCTCCGCACGCTGTCGTGACCTTTGCCCTCCGCACATTGTCGTGACCTGTTCCCTCCGCGCGCTGCCTCCTGCTGTTCCCTCCGCACGCTGTCGTGACCTGTTCCCTCCGCACGCTGCCCCCTGCTGTTCCCTCCGCACACTGTCATGACCTGTGCCCTCCGCACGCTGTCGTGACCTGTTCCCTCCGCACGCTGCCCCCTGTCGTGACCTTTACCCTCTGCACGCTGTCGTGACCTTTGCCCTCCGCACGTTGTCGTGACCTTTACCCTCCACACGTTGTCGTGACCTTTGCCCTCCGCACGCTGTCGTGACCTTTACCCTCCGCACGTTGTCGTGACCTTTACCCTCCGCACGCTGTCGTGACCTTTACCCTCCGCACGCTGTCGTGACCTTTACCCTCCGCACGCTGTCGTGACCTTTACCCTCCGCACGCTTTCGTGACCTTTGCCCTCCGCACGCTGTCGTGACCTTTGCCCTCCGCACGCTGTCGTGACCTGTTCCCTCCGCACGCTGCCTCCTGCTGTTCCCTCCGCACGCTGTCATGACCTGTGCCCTCTGCACGCTGCTGGTCCCCTGCTGTTCCCTCCGTACACTGTCATGACCTGTTCCCTCCGCGCGCTGCCTCCTGCTGTTCCCTCCGCACGCTGTCGTGACCTTTGCCCTCCGCACGCTGTCGTGACCTTTGCCCTCCGCACGCTGTCGTGACCTTTGCCCTCCGCACACTGCCCCCTGTCGTGACCTGTTCCCTCCGCGCGCTGCCCCCTGCTGTTCCCTCTTCACGCTGCATACGGTGACACTCACCCCAGAAAGGAAGTAGGACAGGAAACACTTCTATTGAGTTTTCAGAAGCAGACATCAGGATGGACACCCACATCGGAAGTTGGTACATTACGTGTCATTCATTATACAACTCGTTTCATTGGGCAGGCGGGGCCTAGTACTGAAGGAGATGGGCTTTAGATCAGAGGGCTGCAGGTTTGAATCCCGGCCGTCCACTCTCTAACTCACTCCATGTCTGAGGTACCCTTGAGCAAAGCACCTGAAGCCACACTGCTCCAGGGACTGTAACTAATACCCTGTACCAAGGCACCTAACCCCACACTGCTCCAGGGACTGTAACCAATACCCTGTACTGTGTGTAAATGATTGTAAGCCGCTTTGGATAAAAGCGTCAGCTAATAGTAATGGTAATATAAAGTAATTTACATGGAATTAATGAACATACAGTACATGATGCATAACCTTCCCACTGTACAACTCATCAGCTGTGCACAAATACACAAAGAGGCTTTGATGGGGGGAGAGGAAAACATATATGTCAATTTCTTTGATGGGGGGAGAGTAAAACATATATGTCAATTTCTTTGATGGGGGAATAACAGATATGTCCACTTCTTTGACGTTGGTGGCTGCCAGCCTGACAGTATGATGACAGATTTCTGTGCGTCCGGGAAACATTACATTCTGGGGGAGCAGGGTCGACCCGTTTAGGGCCTATCACATTCATCTCATCTCATTCATCACATTCATCTCCAGCGTTAAGCTGCCAGCCACACACACAGCAGAGAGTGTTTAGGGCTTCAATCATACACACCTGTAGCACGACATCGTCAATCACACACAGCTACATGTATGTAGGTCAAATGGGTAAGGAGAAAACAAACACGACATACTTCTTGAAAATACTCACTTAGACACATTTTTCCCCTCATGCATGTCACGTACAGACAGTACACCTGAGACCCCTCGCCATGACTTCGTTTTTTAAATTTTTCATTTATTCTACTTGAATTTAGCTCCATAATTTACACCGTACCACCAGTGGCATGCTGTAATAGTCACAGAAAAATGTAACTACTCTAGTGCTGCACCACTATGACATTACACCGGACCTTTAGTAATACATTACTACAGTACTTGTTCATTGCCATTCTAGTAAGAGCAAGTTTATAACAGGGGCCATGTCTTTAACGGGTCATCACAAGAAAACATGCTTTACTCCTTGTCAGTTTGTCATTGGTGTCTGCCAACACCCCCATCCCCATGTCCTGAGCCCCATGCCAGAGAGAGTAGAGAGAGAGCGGTTCCATTGGCCCATTGTTTCCGGGTTCTATTATTGCAAGGGGGAGGGGGGGAAATCCCCCTTTAGGCAGACCTAGGCAGACCTAAGGACTGTTCTATTAAATGCTAGGAGTATTATGACACGCCCCTTTAGGCAGACTGGAACCTGGTCATGTTAGGTGCCCATAGCCAACCTATTACAATGGCATATCTCTATATACTTAAAGAATCTCTGCCCATGCTGTTATCACCCAACAGCACCATGCATTGGCTGCCCACACGTACTGCATGCAGAGGGCAGGTGCCAAACATCACGTCTGTGCTCCTTATTATGTAACAGGCTGATGACGTAGCCGAAGTCACAACCTCACACACACACACACACACACACACACACACACACACACACACACACACACACACACACACACACACACACACACACACACACACACACACACACACACACACACACTGACACATGAAGAGGCACAGTCATGTACAGCCAGGCAGACAAAGCTGTACTCTCTACTAGGACACAGACACAGACACAGACACTGGCACATGACACATAACACTCTCCGTTTTCTTTTTTAAAATAAAAATTAAGACCACACGGGGGTTTTTTGGTCTTTTTTGACGTTATTTGACAGGACAGTGTGAGAGGTGGACAGGAAGCGAATTGGGAGAGAGACAGGGAGGGGTCGGCAAAGGACACGGGCCGGGAATCGAACCTGGGTCAGCCGCATGGCAGTCGGGTGCCCTACCGGTTGGCCAGGACAGGGCCTCACTCTCAGTTTTCTAAGTGTTGAATTAGCACTCTCTATTGAATTAACACTGTATGTACTGAGGGTCAATGTGCTGTGTCCACTGCAAAGGTCTGGACACATTTATTTATTGTTAATGAGCGTCATTGTATGTTCATGTGTACGTTACTAAATACAAAGCTTGACGTTTCTCTCTCTCTCTCTCTCTCTCTCTCTCTCTCTCTCTCTCTCTCTCTCTCTCTCTCTCTCTCTCTCTCTCTCTCTCTCTCTCTCTCTCTCTCTCTCTCTCTCTCTCTCTCTCTCTCTCTCTCTCTGTCAGTGTGTTTGGCCCAGTATTCTCCCATAGCCCAATGATGCAGTATTTTGTTTGACTTTGACTTTGATAGATATATGATTTCAATCAGTGGTTTCAGGTATCAAGTGTCAGGTATATCTGATCATCTTTCTCTTCTCTCTCTCAGATCATCTCTGCCTCAGTACCATGGTAATCTCAGTTGCTCTATAGGAATGCAGCCGTCAGGGCCGGCTCGAGGCATAAGCAAACTATGCGGTGGCTTAGGGCCCCCATCCACCAGGGCCCCATGTGAGCAGCGAAGTTCCAGGAAGAAATTAATTGTCCTCCAGTTGCCATATTTGTTCCTCATGTGCCATTTACTACAATGAATGAAACAGGAGCCACACTATATATCGAATATGGGGGGCCTCAAAATGAAATTTTGCTTAGGGCCCCATAAAGGCTTGGGCCAGCCCTGGCAGCCGTGGTGATAAAATGTGTCAGATCAAGGGAGAGCCCAGGCTCCTGGCACACCACACACCCCAGTGACAAGTTTGTCACGCTGCCATCAGCCTGTCACAGAGCTGCCACAATGCTGGCCTGGTGGCCTGGAGCCTTTTAAGGCGGCCTCTCTGGCACGTATCCATCCCCGTCTTAAGAAAAACACAAACGCATGCACGAGCGCGCACACACACACACACACACACACACACACACACACACACACGCACGCACGCACGCACACGCACACACACACACACACACACACAGTTCATTTTGAACTCTGTGACACCTCACTAAAGGCTTCCATTATGACGTGAGATCGTGCTGTGCTGTGCTGTGAGATGCAAGCATGATGACAGGGTGATGATGATGATGAGTCTATCTGTCAGTCACTAAGAGAACAGAGCTGTGAGATGCATCTTCTAAAAAAAAACCCACATTCAATTAGACAATAACAAAAAAAACAACCCAAAAACACAATTGCAGTAGTGTAGAAAGCAGGCACTATTGAGATGTAGCCTATGTACGTGGTTCATTTTATGTTGGCTAGAGTAGACCCCTGTTTTAGGAAGCCATTTTAAGAATGTTGAGTGACTTAACAGTTGTCTTTCTTGTACAGGCTCTGCTGCATGAAATGGCTCAGCGGGCCGCATGTGGCCCCCGGACCTGAGCTTTCCTCTGCTGCAGAGAGGCTGCTGTGATAGAGATGGATAGCTCCCATCAGCTGTGCTTCTCCCAGGACCAGGAGTGGGAGCCCAGATGTCCACAGACATTGTAATTATTTGGGTTCACTTGTATCAATAAAATGAAGTAAATGCAATCAAAATACAAATGCAGGCATGCTGCCCACTGAGTGATATGTAAGCCTATGTTAACTGATGCATTTCTCGAAACCAGCTGCTAGGGTGTTGTTTGCAATGCAATTTCCCATTGGCAACTATACCCAAGTTGCTAACTGGCTAACAGCTACACTTTTTAGAAACACAGCCCTGGTCCTGATGATGATGATGATGATGATGATGATGATGATGATGATGATGATGATGATGATGATGATGATGATGATGATGATGATGGTGATGATGATATGTTGACCATGACAATGAACTTTACATTCCTTATTTGTCAGAGCACTTTAAAAGTAGAGTAGGCCTATGTATTTGCTTTAGTATTTTACATTCAGAAGATGCCCATTCACATGTTGTCTTTTTCATGGGTATTTTCCACTACTATTTTCCACTAGCCTAGTATATTATGACTGGGGAAAAGACCGTTTTCAATCATTCAAAAGTTGGATTGCCTCTCTGTCTCTGTGTCTGCCATTTAAATACCCCAATACACATTTTACCTGCAAAATGTAGCCTAACTGTAGCCTACTTTGGTCAGACCTAGGCAAATGAACTAAACCCGACCCAGTAGCCTACCGACAGGGTAGGCCTAATGCCTAAATTAAAATAAATAAAGAAAGGACATTTAATTATTTAGGAAAATACATGTAGGCCTATTTAAAAGATAGTGAAAAGAGTGGAGTTTTCATAATGGATGAATGCATGTAGGCCTAGAATAAATGGCATTTTACAGAAAGTTCAATAGCCTGCCCATATCCTCGTTCTAATTTCCCGGAAGAAACATTTTTGTTTGGACAGAGCTTGGGTCGGGAGTGGGACTCTGACCCATAGGGTTCGCAAAAGACAAAAACTTTCAATTTGCCCCAAAACGACACCAAACCTGCCTACCCTGCAGTATCCTGCCAAGCTACCCGCTATTCATCTACTGTGTGTGACCACCGCGGCCAGTGATGGTCCACCACTTCTGTCAGAGATTCTAGGCAGGAGTCTTATCCACTCTCTCTGCTTCTGTTCTCCCCCCCAACGCACGACAACATCCACTGCTAGCTGCTGCTATCCTCAGAACCATGGACAGAGACGCCGCTGGACTTTCCCTTCACGCTTGCGCGCGACCCTCTGGCTATGGCGGTAATGTAAACACACACGCGCTGTGGCAGTTGCTCTGGATAACGGATGGTCGCTAACACCGTGACTTTTCGTATGAACAGAAGTACAAACAACAGGACAAAGCAGGTATATCATCATGTGTTTATATTTGTGTTAGTCAATGCAAGCTGTGACAATAAAATGACAGATTATTTCATTTAATTTGCTTCATGAATTCTTAATGTTATGTTGGGCTCCTACAACACAAAGGTAAACACCATAGCATGCTAACACGTTGCAGTCTATAGCACAACCAGAAATAAATCATTTGGCATTGACGGCTTAAAAAAAGTTAATTTCTAGATGGGTTAGAGTTTATTTGGGTGGGATGGATTACAGTATATTTATTCCAGAAGATTTGTTTGTTACTGTGTAGTTTGAGCCAATGAGTTTACCTAACTCTCCCACAGATGGTTGTTGTACCAACTTGACTCTACTAGCTGCTAGCTAGATGTCATGAACCCATAAGATTCATTGCTAGAACTGCAAGGTAAAATGAGTATCCTACTGACTGGAAGTACAAGAGAAAGGTAAAACTCAATTATTCAACCCAAGGGGAGATGTCAAATAATCTTAAATGGTAAGTTACAGTATCGCTGTAGATGATGTGAGGCCTATGCACTGACTGACCTATCAATGTATTAATACAAATGTAGAGCCCTTACAACTGCAAACAACACAGGTCTACACTCAAGCCCCTCATAAAACAAAATATAGAGCTCTATGCTGCAAAAGGATTGATGTTGCAGCAATGCATTATATATTTCAATGTATGAGAAACTTCTTAAATGCTCTGTTACTGCCCTGTGCAAGGCCTTGTGTCGCTTAGCATGGGCTTTGTTTTGTCCTAAATAATAAAGACACTTTAATTTGGAGTAGTTCTACCTCAGTCAGATAAACTTTCTTCTCATTGTTTTACTCTGGATGTACAATCCCTTGGACTAAAGAGCACCCAAACCCTAGAAGACCACAAATTATTGGATTAAGAAGAGCACATAGTCTACAAAAGTAAAATTTCCTCATATACAGTCCCAGGAAAAAGTTTGTACACCCTTTGAAATTTCTTACCTTTCTGTCAAAATTGGTCATAAAACATGGTCTGATCTTCCCGGAAATCACAAGAAGGAACAACCAGAGTCTGCTTTAACTAATTCAACCCAAACATTTACAAGTTTTCATATTTTCATTGCCCATAAGATGTAAACAGTCACAGGACAGCAAGGCATAAGTAAGTACACCCTTGCATTCAATAGGTTTTAACCCTAAGTTAGTCACAATAACCTCAACCAGATGTATCCTGTAGTTGCAGATCAGATTAACAAAACAATCTGGATGCATTTCGTCTCCCTCTTCTTTAGAAAACTGCCCTTCTTCAGCAGGGTTTCTGGGATGTTTGGAGTGAATAGCTTTCTTGACCTCATGCCATATTGTGTGAAATGTTTTTTGTCAGAGCTTTGACTGGGCTTTTCCAGAATGTGTATTTAATTGTTATGAAGTAATTCTAAAGTCAATTGCCTCTAAAATATGGGTTGTTGTCCCATTTCAGCACCCATCCTCCTGTGTGCTTCAACTGTGTGACAGACTACCTCACATGTTTTCTGTAAAATATCTCAATAAACTTCTGAGTTCATTGTTCCACTGATAATAGCAAACTGACATGGGCCTGAGGCACCAAGGTAACCGCATATAATGTTGTTCCCGCCACCATACTCACAAGTGGAGATGATGTTTTGGTGAAGGTGTGGTTCTCCAGTTCTCCTCTAAACATGACATTGTGTGTTCCCCTGAACAGTTCAACTTTGGTTTCAACGTTGGTCTCCAGAATATTTAGCAGTAATTATGAAGCATATAAATGCTTTTTTGCAAACCTCAAAGGTGCTGCAATATTTTTTTGGTCAGAAACCCCATTAATTTTAGATTGGCAGAAACATTCTGTCCGCTTTCGGATGAGCCTGTGTATGGCCTCCCATCTGTGCTGTCTGTCACTTTAATATTTTATGGCCGAATCTTTAGCCGGCCAAGGTGGATTTCAAATCCCATGCTGGGCTGTTTGCAAGCACAGCGGAGGGTAGGAGGAAATTGCTCCAAAAAGGGAAACAAGTGATCATCAAAGTCAAAATTTTATAGTGAAAGTGAAGGAAGTGGTTCGGGACTGAACACACAGACACGCACACAGCAATAAGAAATCTCAGTGGAGATAAGGAGGGGGTAAACACTCAGTAATACCGGACCATATTGGGCCGGTTTTAGATAAAGCACATAGTAACTACTGCATGCAGCAGCAGAAGGGATGATGGATGGAGTTCATATTGACAACAGAATGCAGCATGGCTCCAGAGAGGGGACTTAATCCCTGTCCTAAAGGCCTGGCAGAATGAACCCCATTTTTAGCTATTCTTGGTTACATCTCCACTTCTGAGTAAGGTGGCGGGAGCATCATTATATGCGGCTACCTTGCTGCCTCAGGCCCTTGACAGTTTGCTATTATCAGTGGAACAATGAACTCAAGTTTATTGTGATATTTTACAGAAAAAAAACGTGAGTAAGTCTGTCACACAGTTGAAGCACACAAGAGGATGGGTGCTGAAATGTGACAACAACCCATACTTTAGAAGCAAATTGACTTTAGAATGGCTTCATAACAATGAAATACACATTCTGGAATAGCCCAGTCAAAGCTCTGACAAAAAACATTTGAGATTATATGGCATGAAGTCAAGAAAGCTATGCACTCCAGACATCCCAGAAACCTTGCTGACGAGAGGCAGTTCTCTAAAGAGGAGGGAGACAAGACACATCCAGATTGTTTTGTTAATCTGATCTGCAACTACAGGACAAGTCTGGTCGAGGATATTGCAACTAACTGAGGGTTAAAACCTATTTAATGCAAGGGTGTACTTACTTATGCCTTGCTCTCCTGTGAATGGTATAGCCTTATGGCCAATAAAACTATGATAACATGTAAATGTTTGTGTGGAATTAGTTAAAGCAGACTCTAATTGTTCCTTCTTGAGATTTCCGGGAAGATCAGACCATGTTTTACGATCAATTTTGACAGAATTGTAAGAAATTTCAAAGGGTGTACAAACTTTTTCCTGGGACTGTATTTGAAAAATACTGTAACAAATATAGATCCTTTTGATACTGCATAGATCCTACTAGATGTATATATCCTTTTGCAATGTACTGACTTATTTTGAACATTATTTTGGTGGGGGCTTTTTGCCTTTATTTGATACAGGACAGTGAAGACGTGGACAGGAAGCGAGTGGGGAGAGAGAGAGACGGGGAAAGGCCGGCAAAGTACCCGGGCCGGAATCGAACTCAGGTGAGCCGCGTACTGCGCGTAGCAATTGAGTGCCCTACCGTTTGTACCACGGTAGGGCCGACTCCTACATTTTTAATGAGGTAATATACAGTATATAGAAACACATAGATGACCAATTGACTATAATATAATATATAGAAACAGATGACCAACCAAAATCAAAATCCTATTTTGCAACTCTCTTTAAGGCTTGTACTCAGTAGCTGAGTATCTATCACCTACTAGATTACGTGGATCTGGAAGCAGTGTTAATTTCGTCAGTTTTTTTTGATTTAGTCTTAGTCTTAGTCACAATGACGAAAATCAATTTTAGTCTTAGTCATATTTTAGTCATTGTCTTCTCAATTTAGTCTTAGTCTTAGTCAAAATGACGAAAATCAATTTTAGTCATAGTCAAATTTTAGTCATTTTAGTCATTTTCGTCAACATTTCAAATTTTAGTCATTTTAGTCAATATTGTGGTGTAAAATAAATAACCTACAATGGCTATTGTTATTTCAGAAAGTATTACTAATATAGCCTATTGCAGCAAATATTCACCTTGTTACTAGGTCATTTTCCACCAAAACCCAAATCAGTCATTTCAACATCATAGAGCAAAAGAGCATCGCGCGCGCGCACACACACACACACACACACACACACACACACTTCCAGGTGCAGGCTGCTCTCTCTCTCTCTCTCTCTCTCTCTCTCTCTCTCTCTCTCTCTCTCTCTCTCTCTCTCTCTCTTGTGCATTAGAAGCTGCTGCATATTATTTGATTTTGAGTTTGATCACGGAGGAAACTACATGCTCTTCTTCACCTGACCGCGTGACTTAAAGCCTGCAGATTAGGTACCGGCAGTGGGAAGACCAGACATCCCAAGTCTCCATGAAGTTCAAGAAGTCTCCCTGATAGTGGCTTCCCGATGACCACGAGTCAGATAAAATATTGCTGATGTTAGACTATGCAGTTAGCGGTTTTTGTTTTCAATTGGCAATGCGAGCAGAGAACGATAATGACTCGTGCGACATGCGTGGAATAGGCTTAAATAGATTGCGCGAGCACACTTCGTATGCCCTGCAAAAGTCCCAGGAGAAATAGTTAGGCAGGGGTATGCAGACTGGACGATAGAAAGGACAAGTACATACAAATATTTAAACACTAATGCTGTTTTGTTTGTCGGGGGACTCTTGAAAAGAGTTTTTGGAACTTAGGAAGACGCTGCAGACGCATGGAAATGCTGTCGACTTCCTTTGGGTCTTTTAGCGTTGCTCTCGACAAGAACAAGTTTCAAATCTCAACAGTTTAAAACTCCTTAGCGATCGCCCATCCATTGATTCTTTTCAAAACTACAGTAGCCGTGCCTCTGTTTAGACAGGCCAACTTTCCCCCGCTGGCGCGCGCTCCGACGGTGACTGATTTAAATAGGCTACATTCACAAATCCGACCTTCATGATTTGCTTGCGAACTGCCTACTCACGTGGTTAAACAACAAATATAGCAAACATTACAAAAAAAGAACAGACAACGAACGCCGGGCAGCCTAAGTGAAAAGGAGAATAGTGGAAGCTCGAGGAGGTTTAACATGACAGTATCAGAGGAGGATTGGCGCGACGACTGTCATTACTGCAGAAACACATGTCTTCGTCATGGACAAGAGGGTTGTTGAACATGTTTCAAAATTACCACTTCCCTCAACGTCGGCTATTTTTTCTCTTTCTCTGGGAATGTTTTAGGACCTAAACTCAACTTAAATGGACTCACTGAACTACTAGGCTACAGAACTACTGACTGAGCTGCGCCATGGACTGGCTGGCTGCCAGCAGAGACAAGCGAGGCAACAGCGTGAGCGCGCAATAACCTATGAAGTTCAAGACACTTTGGCCTATATTACAATTACAAATTAATTATAAATAATTATATTTTTTAATGTCCATTCGTCCATGGCTTGGAAATTTCGTCTCGTCTTAGTCTCCTTGACGAAAATATTTTTTATTTTCGTCATATTTTTATTTGCTGGAGGCAATTTTTAGTGCGTCATCGTCTCGTCATCGTCAAGGGAAAAAGGGGCGTTGACGAAATATTTTCGTCATCGTCGTGGTTGACGAAATTAACACTGTCTGGAAGGAAACTGTACAACACCCCTTTGAGGTTTGTTTTTGGTACAATTCATTAACAGTGTTTCCCATACATTTTTACGATTGCCGTTTTTGTTAAAAACGATTTGAATAACGATTTCCTTCGCATTTTCCTCCTGGAGTAAATACATCCTATAGAGAAAACCACAAGTGCTTGAAAGACAGAGGGATCAAAAGCCTAGTAGCCTAGTTAACTTGGGTTTGGGAGCAATAAAAAAAACCTTCAGAGAAGGGACAGTTGGGATGAGTTTACTAACACTCCCCAGGCTTTGTTTTACAGTTGTAATGAGTTAGGCGACAGGCCTTCATTGACGAGGCAGAGGAGACATCGGGCTACATATAGAAATTAATGTGTAATGAATGTGAATATAGATAAATGTGTAATATGTTGTTCAGCCCTTTTAATGGGAGGAATTTTGAAAAACTGGCCCTGTGACCAGCACCCCTCATGTAGAATGTGTACGCCTATGTGTGTGTGGGGAAAGGCATAGCCTACCCTCTTAGACCCTTTTTGTTTATGCGTTAACAATTTCACAGTAATCTTAAATTCTTATCTCTGCTCCTTTCATTACATAGACCCCTGCATGTGTATTATGTAGCCTTATTTCTCAAAATATAAATGGCTGAAATGTAGGCCTAGGCCTATAGTTTCTCCATGCGCCAATGTCATACTGTACTCATTGTTTTGCCATTTTGCATTTACACTGCGCGAATGCACCACCCCCCCCCAAAAAAAGGCCCACGTGAAAAGACCCCCGTCCCCCCCCCGTCCCCCCAAACAAGGCCCGCGTGAAAAGACGCCTCCCCCCCCCCCTCCCGGCTACCCCCATAGTTTCAAACATTTCTGTGGGAAACACTGATTAAGCCTTACTTTACATTACATTACACTAAGCTAACGCTTTTTTTTTTCATCCAAAGCTACTTACTGTCATTTTAGATGCTGGGTATTGGCTACAGCCCCTGAAGCAGTGTGGGGTTAGGTAGGCCACCTTGCTTAGTAAGGGCACCTCAGCCATGGAGTGAGATAGGGAGTGGAAGGGTGGGATTCAAACCTGCAACCCTTCAATTTAAAGTCCATCTCCTTAACCACGAGGCCGTACCTTTTTTGACATACTGTATGCAGGTGTCCTTGTGTTGAACCCTGGAAGTAGAACCGTGGGCGTCAGAGATTCTTTAGTCTTATCTACTCTCTCTGGTGGGCGTGCTGCTCTGTGACGACTCCAGTGAGTGAGCTATGCTGACATGATCTGCGTTTTTGTTGTGTTTTGGTCGTGAGTGTACGTAAATCGTTTGTTTTAATTTTCAACTTCACTCTCTGACTAGTAACATGATTCTTATCAGTCAGTTGGCTAGGTGACAACAGTAAGAATATGAAACGTAAAGTGTCTGAGTAAAGGCATCATCTTACTTCTGTTCCCATGGCCCACACATTGTCGGCCACTCACCATAAACCAGTAAGTTATCTGATTTTCTCTAAACAGTCTTTGAGTAACCTGAAACACAGCTGGCTTCTGAGTAAATGGAGATCATGTGTGTTAGTTGTTGTCATGGGAGTGGAGAGCTTGGAATGAGCCTGATGATGCTGGGAAACAGGTGCTCTGCAGCATTCCTAACACACACACGCACGGACAGACACACACACACACACACACATGCGCGCGCGCACACACCACACACGCACACACACACAACACACACACACAAACACACACACACACACAAACACACACACACACACCAGCATTGTTTCATAACACCTCATCTTATGATGCTGAACAGCAGCTACATACACACCAGGTCCGCACTCCAGGGGGATATCTGGTGCTTCAGTAGACCTATGATGCGGCCAGTTCCACTCTTCCTCTTCACAAGAGGACACCAAACCACTTCAATAATAGTCACCTATGGGCAGTCATGTAGTCAGACTAGTCAAAAGGTTGCCGATTCGACTCCCTACCCGCCAGGTTGGTGGGGGGGAAGTAATTAACCATTGCTTTCTCCCCATCCTCCTCCATGACTGAGGTACCCTGATCGTGGTACCCTACCGTCCCACCGCACTGCTCCCTTCCGGGCGCCATTGGGGGCAGTCCCCTTGCACGGGTGAGACATAAAAGCAATTTTGTGTGCTGTGGACTGCTGCGTCACCATGACAATGGCAGTTGGAGTTTCCCAGTTGGGCTTTCTCTTCAATTTCTATGCAGCAGTTTGTTTTGGTAGCCTTGGCTGCTTTTGTCTGTCAAAAGAATTGTTGCGTTTGATTTATTTGACATTGTTTATTTAAAAACCTGAAGTTGTCTGGTGCTTTTTAAAAACATTAGATGGAGGTTCCCATTTGGCTAGGCTAGGCTGGGCCCTGTCCCCTTTAGATGGCTGCTCCTATTGGCTAGGCTGGGACCTGTCCCCTTTAGATGGCTGTTCCCATTGGCTAGGTTGGGGCCTGTCCCCTTTAGATGGCTGTTCCCATTGGCTAGGTTGGGGCCTGTCCCCTTTAGATGGCTGTTCCCATTGGCTAGGCTGGGGCCTGTCCCCTTTGGCCTACAGAGAATGGCAAATGGCTAGACGACACAGTATGTTTTTAAAGGGGCCCTATTATGCTATTTAGAATAACTTTCATTGTTAATATTTTGCTTTACTGTGGTTAGTGGAGTTAATTTCCAATGACCACGTGTTTTCATGTCCATTATTTTTTATCATTGTGTACATGTACCCTAAGCCGCCTGTTTGAAACGCGTGGAAGTGCAGAATTTTAGACAGTCAACATTCTGAAATCTCGGCGCAGCATGGAGCGTTTCATCAAGCATTCTATTACTAATATTACGTCAGCAGCACAGCTGTTTTTGACCTGGAATCCAACTCTGTAGCCTATGTCTAAAGTTGAAAGCCAAATAGTCCACCCAATGTTCACAATTAACTTACAGTAATCTGAAAAGGACGCATCATAAGTCCCACGTTATGTTATTAACCATTACTTTTGATTATACAATAGTTAGGTCCGGTCAATTTATTTTGCGATATCTGATTGGATGAGACGCGTTCTACTGGCATTCTACGCGTCGGTAAGGAGGATGATGTCTAGGTGGACATCATCCTCGGAGACTCATCACACCTAATAATCACTCCGCCGTGGATAGAATGTAACCAGGGCCGCGCATTTTGAACTCGCCATCATTCTATCTCATAGTCTATTGCGGAGAAAGTGAATGTAACCAGCGCCGCGTAGTTTGAACCCACCATCATTCTATTCCATTGTCCGCCCGCATGACAGAGAGCGTAGGCTATCCCAGTTGTAGCTGGATTCTGGCAGAGAGGAAAGAAGTTATCTGATTCTAGTGCAGTTGTCTGGGCAGTTGGCAGACCTCTGCGGCCGCTATTTCGTAGTCTTTTGAAGGCAATCTACCACGTAGCCTAGTAGTTTCAAACGGGGGATATGCGAGACAACGGACACTTTTTTGACACAGAGACAGAAAGGCTATGTCAGTCTACTGCAGTGTATACCGCTATAATCGGATCTCATTTGTGCTGCGGGAGAGGGAATGACGAGGAAGAGATGCTCTTAAAAATATAGCCTAGGCTATCAGCAATTGCCGTCCACCACGTGCAAATTAGTAGGCTACAAAGTGGGCATCTGGAAGCAAGATACCGTGTGCCATGCGATTTAAAATCATGGCCGCTTGGAATTGGAATGAGTTGCCTTTTCGTTCAGGAGGGAAAACGCGAACCCCTTTCTCGGGTTCGCACCCACATCAGACGTTTGCATGAGAAAGTGTTTCAGCAACAAAGTTGTAGCCTGCAGTAGCCTAAACTTTAGCAGACATCGGGGTATCATAGGCCTACAAGGGATTGATTTGTGTGGTTGTGCGTGTGAGAACAGCGCTCGGATCTCATGCGGCACTGGAGAGGAAAGGACGAGGGGGGGGTGTCTTTACGCAGCTAGCAGCAAGTTTGCGGTCCACAAAAATGTGAAAATCAATATCGGCTGAAAAAGGCGTATAAAATAGGCATCTAACTAAAATGTTGAAGTTGCACAGTGTTTTCATTTATCATGCATCATTTTAGTAAGCGAAGCCCAGTAGCAGTCCACACAGAAATGCACTTCACACCGTTTCATGGAACTTTGCGCGCTGGCGCTGTCAGCTTGTCAGCTCGTCATTGCATAGCAACCATACAATCAATTCGGAACTACTTTGCTTAGCGGAGCAGGTAAACAAAGTATGATTAAGGTAACTAATAAACAGGAATTCGAACATTTATTCTGGTATTTTGTTGGCAAATGAACTATTGTATAAAAGCAATATGACCCTCGTGGTCGGGATGATGTGCACTGACATCCTCCCTGGTGTGATTGCCGACGGCACTCAGCCTTCGGCTTCGTGCCTATGGCCGAACCACACCAGGGAGGATGTCAGTGCACATCATCCCTCCCACTCGGGTCATATTGCTTAAGCGCCTTGCTGTCTTATTTGCTGAAGCCCATCCTTATCCAATGCGAGTCTTCTGTGCATGGTTCAGTTTGATTTCAAAATCGCTTGGGACAATTGGGCTACCATAAATCTTAGAAAGGTTTGAAAAGTGCAGGGTACAGGCTATAACGTCCGATTTGAGGTTTCATGAAATAATACGCATTGCATATGATGCGTAATAACGCAATATTGCGGCCATATACAAAAACCTAAGCCATCTGCGCTGTCTTGTTTATTTCTGATATCCTGCGCCGAAGTCATATTTATCTTAAACATTATTAACGCAATAGAAGGGGCCTGATTGGTTAACCCGCTGTCTAGCCTTGCATACAGGCCTGAAGTTGAAGTTATCAGCCAAGCCAGTGTCGCGCTGGTCGTTAGGTGGGAGTCTAGATTTGCTGTTGACAGGTGGAAATTTGGAGACACAAAGAATATTTTCAGGGAGGATTGAAATCAGATCACCTTTCCTTGTTAATGGCCAGTTAACCTTCACAAAATGGGATATCCAAGAAGCCAATAATCTGCAATTATTCAGCTTAGTTGTGGCTATTTCTTTTCTTCGCTCCCGCGGCAGCCCCTTTAGCTGTCTGGCTGTCAAAGACGCAAACAGAAATTGAAAGAGTGCGCCCAGTAAGGGACTGTTCGTTATTTATTTAAGGGGCCGTCGGAAGATTGACATAGGGCTTCAAAAAAAATCGCTTGACCCTCCCCCTCATGTATATGAAAAATACATGACCCTCCCTCTAACGGCGAAAATTGTTCGATGACCCTCCCCCACGCACTTCATCGAGTTTTAGACTGCAAAACATTTTCTTTTCACAAAAAGCGTTGCATGACAACGCCAGTCTTTAAAGCCAACGCCATTGTTAAGGTATCTTGAACACTAGACTTCACGAAGGCGGTGGCGATTTCAGTACTGACAAACATTATTTGGCTTTAGACACAATACTAAAACAAAACAAACAAATAACAACTCCTTATTCATGATTATATCAAACATGGAACGTATTGGATAGGATACCTTTATTTGAAATGCATCTAGTGGGCACGCCAAAAGGCAGAACATATGCAGACCATTCAACAAAGCATAATGGGTAAAAGCTATCCATGATTTTGGTGTAACGTCAAAACTGTACGTGAGCCCGCAGCATGGTTGCTATGGCCACTTGGAGAATGAATCAGAATCTGACTAGGGGAGAGGGGGGCACAAAGTAACAGTTTTTGCTTTTGGGCTGATATCTTCACATATAAGGCAGTTACATTATTTATTTTTTAACACATGAAACGTACACATCTCTGTTACATATTAGCACTGGTGGTTCATTATAAAAACCTACCATTGCTTTACATTTTCACCGTTTGTGGAGGATGTAAAATGTTACATTTTACCCCACCAGTAGTGTAAGTTGTAACAGGGGGAGGATTAGTTGTAACACATGCTGAAAATATTTATTTAAAATTATTTATTCAATATCATTTCACCACAAGTCTGTTTGTTTATAAATCTATGATACTTAAAGATACTTTGTTACCAAAGACTCTAATAAAAAATAAATAAATAGGCTTTAGAGGCTTTAATTTTATTAGTCATTAAAAATCACAAAATGCAATTTCACATTATAGCCTAATAATAACTTTTGTAATCATTTAATATGAATAATATTTAAATAAATAAACCCATACTTCAAATAAAATGTGATGGGTTTGCATTTGTATGCCAATTTTATTTCACCTTCGTTTTACCATTGACAAGAATGAGAATTTCACTGAGATTTACCGTGTTACAACCAGCCCCTGGCGCCTCAGCCATGACTGTTGCCAACCTAGCACTGGCTATGAAGTAGCAACAAACTTCCACATGGTATCATTTTGTAACTGAGAAAACACAGTATCAGGCAATATCGGAATAGTTTTGGTAGCTTGCACCCATGCTTCACTAAACAAAAAACAAGCGACATGGGAAAAAATACTTTCAGGGTGCTAAAACACACTTTGTGGAATAACTCAATGAAATCTCAACGAAAACGTTTGAAACTTTTCCGAAGGCTACTGTTGACTGAAACAACCTTGTTTACGGAAGTAGGCAGAAAATGATGGGTCCGTCTTGATAAAAAGTCCGTGTTACATCTTGCCCCCCGTTAGTTTGTGCCCCGCGCTCCCCTACCGCGGTTTCGGCTGGCTCAGAGGGCTCTGGCCTAGCTGTTCTAGCCATCGACCACGTCGATGGATCTAGCTCTACGAGAGTTCTAGACTGTATTCAGCGGGTCCAGGATCAAAAAATGAGAATAAATTCTCTGACTAAGGCACTCCAAATTAAAATGTCTTTATTGATACGACAGGTCCTACATGGACATATTAAAAACAAGGCCCACGCGTAGCGGCATGAGTGCCTTCTTCAGGGCAGTAACACAAAAGAACAGAGTAGTGCATTTGTTAGGGGTGTAGGTAAGGACAGGTGCAGACAACTAGATGATTAGTGCTGAGCTTCTCCAACTGCTGAGCCCGCCTCTCACACAGCTCCCAGCAGTAGAGATCTGTCAATCAAACTGTCAAAACAAACTTTGGGCCCGCCTCTCACTCGGTTCCCAGATAGTAAACATTCACAAAATCAACAAAAGGATACATATTTTACATGTTTACACAATCTACATACATGTACATGAAGTAGCATATAAATAGATATAAGCTCCATATTTTCTTAAAAGACCATAGAATGCTGAATAAAAAGTTACAGGAAAGGTACATAATCTATTTCTTCATTCAAGCCTGGAAATTCCATTGCTTTTAATTTCCAAATCCAAAATGTTTCTCTAAGCAATAATAACTTGAGTCTATCACCACCACGTATTGATGTTTTTACAATTTCAACCCCTTGAATTTTCAGGCTTGAAGGATCACTGTGGTGTACATCCTTGTAGTGTTTGGCCATAGGGTAATCTTCATTCTGGACTCTAATTGCATACTTGTGTTCATAAAAACGCTCTTTAAGTTTTCTTTTCGTCCTGCCAACATAAAAACATCCACACGGGCATTTCAGACAGTACACCACATATTCAGAATTGCAATTAATAAACCCATTTGTCTTGAATTCTCTCTGTGTTCTCGGGTCATGCAAACTTTTGCTTTGGATAACTCCTCCACAGTGGTTGCAAGAACCACATCTATAAGTTCCTTTTAACTCTGTCTGTAGCCATGTTTTCTGTTTGGGGGCTGGTAGGTAGCTCCTTACAAGTGTATCCTTTATAGATGGTGCTCTCTGGAATACAGTAATGGGTGGATCTGGAAAGACATTTCTTAAAAGTGGATCACTCTGCATCATCTTCCAATTAGATTTGATAATTTGTTTCATTCTTTGGGCACAACTGCTGTATTGTGTGACGAAACAAGGTCTAGAGTTGGTCTTGGCTCGGTCGGTTTTCTTATTTTTCTTTTTCAATAAATCAGACTGAGGTATTGAGCGAGCCTTCACTATGGCATTGTCAATTAACTCGGGAGAATAGCCTCTTGTGCAGAACCTTGATTTCATGTCTTGAGCTTGCTCTTCAAAGTCAGCATCTCTGTCACAAATGCGTCTGAGACGCTGAAACTGGCCAAAGGGAATATTATTTTTGTATTCAGCGGGTGTTGGAGGAAGTTGGTACCGCCCTGTGAAGCGGAGAGTCGGGGATTTTACACTGAGTTCGCATGTTTTTTGCCTCATATTTCGAGAGAGAGAGAGAATATATATATATATATATATATATATATATATATATATATATATATATACATATATATATATTAATGAATCTAGGCACACACACAAAAAAATGAATGACCCTCCCCTTTAGATCAAAAAATGTTGGTTGACCCTCCCCTCAACACAGGAAAAAATGGCATGACCCTCCCCCATATTCTTCCGGTGACCCCGAAAATAAATAACGAACAGTCCCTAAGACAAGCGGCACGACTTGTTGTCGGACTCAAACCTATCAATTCAACGTCTTTCAGTGATACCGTGACACCCTATTTGTGATACGAACTCCGTGTTGAAATGCGTCTTGTGGTCTATTTGCAGGCCAGCCTGAATACTGAGCGCAGGTGTTGCTGTTGTTGGCTTTTAAAGATTAGTTCTTGTTTGCTCGTTGTCTGTAGGCCTAATGCAGAATGGCAATAGGCTATGCTTCATAAAAATACATTTCAGACCTAATATTTTCAGGTGCATGGTTTCATTTTAGTAACTGCATTTCTATTCAGTCCCCGGCAGAAATGAGGTGCCCGGTGGAGCTCCTGGTTGCGCAATGGGCTGTCCTCGATTGATTTGTTTCATACTGGGTCTTATAATAACGCCTAGCCCTATCTCTGTTTCGTGGTTTTTCTGTTCACATTTATCGACAGGACAGGAGGTTTTTTTAAGGCCTACAAATCCGTTTCAGTTTCAGTTTCATTAATTGCATGCCGCCCGACGACGCGACCCTTTTTTAAACGACCTCAAGCCAATATCCACGTTGCTGTTGCAGATATGATGAACAAAACTGCGTTGCATTTTAATTACTGAAT
This sequence comes from Engraulis encrasicolus, assembly GCF_034702125.1. NCBI lineage: Eukaryota > Metazoa > Chordata > Actinopteri > Clupeiformes > Engraulidae > Engraulis > Engraulis encrasicolus. The sequence goes on along the minus strand of NC_085858.1, from coordinate 56,913,612 downwards.
TGTAGCCTATGCATAGCCTATAGCTACAAACTGGCTAAGCGTTGCCAACATTGCTGATGCAAACGGCTACTGGTCATGTTGTGATAGCCTAGGCTATACCCATTTGGATAAAATCAGCGCACGGTGCTGTTTCTGACCCGTTAGCCATAGGCCTACCTACCGGTATTTTATCAATGTAAATGCAGCTTTAATATCATAATCAAACAAAAAATATATATAACTTGGGCCACAGGTGAGTGTAGCCTACAGCCTAGAGTCCTAGACCGATGCTGTGTAGCCTATTTGACGGAGGCGATTTATGAATTGAAAAAAAAAACAAAAAAAACATGCGTAATGGAATAAACTTGTGGATGGCGAAATCCTACACTATCCTTGTAGGCTACACTATTCTTGTACACTGAGTGGTGTATTCACAAATAGGATACATCTCATCACAATACTGTCAAATTCAGATAGGCTATGTGGCTGCTATTAACAAATGCGCATTGGGTCTACAGTCTCTGCAATTAGTAAATGGTCTGTGACATCGTCAACACTCCATCCCATAAGCAGCAATGTTAGGTACAGCATGACGTAGACCCGTACAGGAAACAAAATCTATAGAATGTTGAAAACCCAACCACGCGTTCTCTGGCAGTTGAGAAATAGCGTTCCTGCGGCAGAGAAATTCTCCCCCAAGAGGCCAATTTGTGAAATGCAGCTTTCACCAAGCTTTTACATACAACAGATGCTGTTTAACCCAATAAATGGGTAGTGGACATGAAATAGCATAATAAGACCCCTTTAATCTAATACTGATGGTGTTTTCTAAAATGTTACTGTTGTCAGCAGTTGTGCATACAGTACATGGCACGGAATAAGCACAGTTTCATAGCAGGGAATAAGTTCAGTTTCACTGTGTGGCCCAATAATATGTTTGAAAGAAAATACTAAGTACCTTATGAGACACAGTGGTCTGCCAAAATCCTTCAACTGACTCAAAACAAATCAATGGAGAGGATTGGTAGTTAGTAGTGTTTATTGGTGCAGTACAGTACAGAGCCAAATGACAATACAGTACACACCCAAATGAAATACAACAAAATCCCCACAGGACCATAATCCAGATTAATGATAAAGTATGTCTCTCAAAAGAAAAAAACCCACAACCATTTAATGAACCCTAACCTGTACCAAATATGGATCAACTATAATGCTGAAACAAAAAATGTATGGTGAAGTCATATTCCCAAATACAGATGGTAAAGCTATAGAGATAATGCAAGACTTTCCCAGATGATTACATCAGGTATATTGTTACTATAGTGAATAATATAGTTTTAATATAGTGAATGGCAGGCACAGCACCTTTCACATACAAGATACAGCACATATCACATCTCTAATGCAAATAGGCAAGGAAAGCATTGGCTGAAGCAGGATGAAGATGTTGTCGGTGGAATTGGTTTCTTGTAATATATTTTGGAAAGTAATTGTATTATGCCTGCATGAGTGTTAAGATCAATGTGGTTGTATAGTGATGTGTGTGTGTGTTTGGGAGAGAGAGAGAGAGAGAGAGAGAGAGAGAGAGAGAGAGAGAGAGAGAGAGAGAGAGTGAGAGATAGTTACATGAGGAGAGTCTTTAGACTCAGGACAGACAGGAACAGCACCATGAGAGATGGAGTCAGACCCGGGGCTTTAGACGCCCGGACAAGGCGGGGAGATCTCATGGCTTTCCCATCTGGGGAATAAAAAAACACAAAACACAAATTCACAATATGTCAGTTGAGGCAATGATAAAAAGGGGATACACATGAGTGAGTGATGTAATATAATGTAATGTAATGTAATGAGTGACACTAAGCCTGGCGGTCATGTTATTACCTCCGATAAGGAGGTCATGTTTTTGGTCACATTGGTTTGTCTGTTTGTCCGTTTGTCTGTCTGTCCGTTTGTCTGTCTGTCTGTCTGTCTGTCTGTCTGTCTGTCAGCAGGATAACTCAAAAACTTGCGAATGGATTTGACAGAAATTTTGTGGAGTTGTTAGTAATGGAACAAGTGTTTAAATTATGGTGGTGATCCGGAGCACTAACCGGAACCAGGACCTTTTTAAAGGTTCTTCACCATTGCTGGCCTATATAGCTAGATGCCCCTAGTGACCAGAAATTGAATTGTGGGGACGCCACAAAAAGAAGACAGAAAGACTTAGGCTGTAACATAGCCAAATGTTCTATCAAGCAGCTTCCTTGGCGGAGGTCTGCACTCTTTGAGTGAGCTTCTGGTTGAAAATACAATCTATCAGACCACTCCTGTTGACTTATACCAGCAGTGGGCCTATGACACCACTCCTGTTGACTTACTGTATACCAGCAGGGCCTAATGCAGAACTAGTGCATCATTACTGGAAATGCTGAAATTTATTTCATTCCCACTTCTGAGAAAATGTGAAATAGCATAGATAGCAGGATAGGACAGGCTAGCTTGACTTGAGGTATGGGTGGCATAGGACAGGCTAGCTTGACTTGATTGGAGGATATGACAGGCTAGCTTGACTTGATTGGAGGATAGGACAGGCTAGCTTGACTTGAGGTATGGGTGGCATAGGACAGGCTAGCTTGACTTGAGGTATGGGTGGCATAGGACAGACTAGCTTGATCAGGAGTTATGGGTGGGCCCAGGTTTAGGGGGACTAGAATAACTAAGTGAAAGATCCATTTGAGGGAAGATAGTGAAAAAACTGATTTCAAACTGATTACTGGTCATGTTTTTGAAGGACATATTTACATGGATACAAATTCTCAAGGTTCTGGAAATCTTGCATGCTGGATGGCTGCATAGAAGTTTGTGGTCAGTATTGAGTTGCTAATGTTACCTGCTGCATCAACGTCCCAAACCAGCGGCCCCAGTGAGATGGCAGCACTGTCATGGAAATCAACAGAACGCTGATGCCTCACGGGGTAACCCGGGTAACAGTGCTGTAAACAAGAAAAAGGAGGTTTGGGGACGATAGTCAGAACTTTGTTCACTTTAACATGTTGTTCCTTTTGACACAGTCTCAGTCTAAACAGTCTCACTACATTCAGGAAAACAATGTGACACTGTGTCTTCAAAATGATGTGTTGAAATTCCAATAGTGCAGTCATTACTTGCCAGCACAAACATGTGACAGTGTGTGTCCACAAAATATAATATTATGGTCTAGGGCGGTGGTTCCCAACCTTTTTCTTAGGGGACCCATGTTTTTACTATGTTAAGCTTTGGTGACCCAACCACGCGAGCGCCCGCACGAGACGGAGTCACAAGATGCCCTCCGTTTCCTGCGATAACTTATTTTAGTTATTTTATTCCTCAATTCGTCTTTGGTCAAATATAGAATAAATGTTTAATGTAGCACTTACAATTTGTTTCGTCTATGCATTTATTAGTTAAATGCTTTGTCTTTTATTCAACATGGGCTATATATATTTAAAACGAAACCCCTTAAAATCAAGAGGGCTCCGCGACCCCCGTTGGATCTTTGGCGACCCATAAGGGGGGTCCTGACCCATAGGTTGGGAACCACTGGTCTAGAACACATAATATATTATTTTGACATTCAGAATATCTGAGATTGAGGCCCAATTACATCCCTGTAGAGTGACCCAGGGTCCATTAAATGTTACCCTCCTGAATGAATGAATGAATGAATGAATGAATGAATGAATGAATGAATTAATGGACATACAGTATACAGCAGGGTTCTAGCTAGCGTAAAAGTGCGTGGCAGCCCGTTACGCTATAATTTACACCATTTACACATATACAAATATACACCATTATTAGAGAGAGAGAGAGGGTCCGAGGCACTCTGAAGTCCGTATTGAGTCGTATTCAGAGTGCCTCGTACCCTCTCTCTCTCTGCTACAAGTTTTTGGGATACCGGCGATGAGCACCTTCTCACATTATTACCCCACAGACGCAACTCATCTATTCTCTCCATACACCATTATTAGTGTTGACAGGTACAGTAAATACTGGAATACTGGACAGGTACAGTAAATATTGGAATACAGAAAAACTGGAAAAACACTAGTAGGCTATATATATAGTATACTGTATGCATTTTTGTCATTTATATTCAGTTATGCCTCAAACCCACTCACAGTTTATCAAATCAGACCCATTCGCACTTTTGAATGCCACTCCGTAATTCTGATTTCTCTCAGTTAGTGTCTTATGATAAATCTATTGACTGTTAATTCAAGTTGCTCTTAAGTGTTGTGAAAGCACGAGAAAAACAGAAATTCTCAGCCTTATGGCAGTGTGTCAAAAAGACAACTTTCTAACCTCAATCTTTGTGAAATAAATATATGGGTACACTTGAACAAGGATAAAGGATTGTTAGATCAGTTAATTTTGGGTAACGTTTGAATCCCTCAATTCTAACTAAATCATGGAGATTAGGAGTCAGAAGACTTCAGCATCTACACTGGTTGGTAAGCTTAATTTCTCACTGTCCATTCTCATACTGCAAAGTGTATTGCCATCTGGATCTTGGGTGTATCCTTCACCAATAATTAATACAAAAATATCGGGACGTCACGTCATAGCAGGTACAGTATTCCGCGGTGTCTTTAGCTGGTAATTTGAGCATAGAGATAGTGTAAATAGACTAAGATCTCAACCTCCGCTGGTCTCCTAAAGGGGCGTTCACCTTATAAATGTCACATGGATCCCAGAAATGTTTGGGCTTGACTTGTCTACCTTTTCCCCCATGGCCCTGATGGCCCAATAGTGAAAGTTTTCTTTGGCCCATCAAGGTTGTGACTACGGGCCAAGTGTAGGCCGCGTCCCTGTGGTTAAGAATCCCTGCTCAAAGAACCACTAGAACTGTTCTCAAATACTACAATAAACCAGAACCTAATATTCCCCCACTAGTCAAGTTTTCTACTGAAGTGCAGGACTCACAGCTGTGCAGTCGGTGTCTGCCATCAAGCACAGGTGGATGTTGCAGTGCAGGTAGACCTTGGAGGAATCAGCTGTGAAGGTGAACATCCGGAAGGAGAAACGACCTGCTGTGCTGACCCCATTCTGAAGCAGCTCCACTGTGTTGTCATTGGGGTTGGGACACCTAGTAGACACATGCAGTACAAACACAGTTAGCTGGGCTTCAGAAGTCAATGTTGACATGGGGTAGACAGAAGATAATAGAGCATCTGTATTCATGACTTTAAGGACATCTTTTCTCTTACTCGTTCTTGACCAGGTCCCAGCGGATGTGGTAGTACGGTTGATTGACAGGAGTGGCCCAGCAGGAGTCAATCACCGTGGCGATCTGGCGACTGTCCACCCCTTCCACCCGCACCTCCACATAGAGCCTCTGGTCCACCACCACATTCACCTTCCCTGAGTAGGCATGGGAGAAGCCGGCATCCACAAAGGGAATCATTCGCACTCGGTAGGTTCCTGCCCCTCCTGGCAACGTCTGTGTCACAATTCTGGAAAAAGAAATGCATATTTATTTATAGTAATAGGTTGATGGCAGAAAGCTGAATTCGTAGTAGTTGATTTGTTGATTGTTCACTCATAATTTCACATAAGGTGTTCTGGAGTGTCTAGTATCATAAGATGGCGGTTTCAGAATTCAGCGCATAGGAAACAATGTGTTTTTGTGTGTGTGTGTGTGTGTGGGTCTGTGTGTGTGTGTGTGTGTGTGTGTGTGTGTGTGTGTGTGTGTGTGTGTGTGTGTGTGTGGGTCTGTGGGTCTGTGTGGGTCTGTGTGTCTGTTTAATTCTTTCCCACTGTAAACTAACCACAAATAAGGTTTTGAAAGAGTGCATAAAATGAATGAAAAGCCTAACCAGATGAAATGATAATACATACATTGTCGAGAAACTCCACATTTACAAACTTTGTCCATAATCTAAAGAGTAGTAATGTAACTACAATTAAAACACAAATAGTGAAATAGTGCAATAGTGAAAGGCCACCTCTCCAGTGGGTTGATGTCCACGTTCATGGAGAGGGTCTGAGTGAGGGGGTAGGCACAGCTGAAACTCAGGTCTATCTGTCTCTCTCTGCTGATGGGGCCACTGGCAGAGTTGGACTCCCCCTTGATCGTGTTCTCATAGATGAAGTGGGTGATGTTGCTCTGTTGAACAGCATGCATAGGAGACAGCACAGGTAGAATGTGTAAGAGTGCAATCCATGAATGAACCTACAAAATGGAACTGGATAGAACTTTCTAACGTATAGCAAACCTATAGCAAAATAAAAACGTGCAAATCTAAGCAAACCTTTGCTTTAAGAAATGCAGCCTTGATTACATTATATCTGAAAATCTCTCTGGAAGTGACACGCTTATGTACAATTAAATTAGTTAGTTAAAAAGTTGTTTTAAGTCTGTCCTCTGTTTTTCATCATCTGCAATAACAAGGTCACTCAGTTTGACTAAAATACATGTAAAATCCATGATTAGATAACTTAAACCAGTAAGCTGGTGAGCTGGGAAAAGCATTTGTACCGTGAGAGACGTGCCACAGATGTGGTTGTCATTGTTGAAGAAGAACTCAAGTCGACCATCTTGGAGCGTGCCATTGCAGCTGGGGTCGTTGAGGTGGAGGGCGTCTGCTGAGAAGCCGGCCTCAAACAGCTGGCAGCGAGACAGAGACATGGTTCCTGTGCTGCTGGAACACTGCTCCATAGAGTCTGGCAAGGGGAAAGATCACCGTGTGTCAGTGTCATATTGATAAATTGAAAGTATTGGATGTACATGGACATATTCCTGGACCTTACTAAAGGACGGAGGTCTGGCGTGGTCCTCATTGCAGAAGCAGCCGTAGAGTCCATCTTTCTGGCCACACCACTCATCCTCAGTACAGTCCAGATCCTCACAGGGGTCTGATGCAGCTACCAAATCACATGGCACATTCACAGTCATTTACAACGGCTATTCATATTGATATGAACACGATAAAAAATATTTAGATGTTCCAAGACACTACTAATTCAAGAGCACACACGTCTCAAGCTGATGCTGTATTGGTAGACAGAAATGTCCAGTTGTACTCACAGCAATGAAGTGCAGAGCGCCATTCTGGGGTTTGAAATCCCAGCACACTGCAGGCTGTCTCATAAGCCTCCACTGCTGAGCACAGCATGCCATTGGCTGGCGTGTAGGCACAGAGATCATACACACAGGAAGTGATGTAGGCTTGAGGGTCAACATGCAGGTGGCATGGCTGGAATGGCCCGCTGCTGTTGCTGATGATGCTACAGAGCTCTGTGTATTCTTCTCTGAAGAGACAAACGTCATCACCGATCCGGTCACTGGCACCACATCTATGGAGGATCGGGAGGAAAGCAGGACAAATAAGAATAATAAAGAGAAACTGAAAGAAGTCAGGTATGTCTTGTGTACAACTTGATTAATTCATATGAATCTAACAGTGATTTACACACCACATTACTATAAAGTAGTTGACAAAGTAGCTCCTGTACATGGTAAACTCACCCAGGGCTACTGACGTCTGATTTCCAACTCTGACCAAACTGTGTGTCAGTCTGTGCCAGATTTCCGTTGGGCAGAACCTTGTCGTCTGCTGGGTCGCCATTGTGATTCCCACACATCCCACACACTGATTGGTGGAAACCAGGGTTGAGTCTGACCAGGAGTCTACTGCGCCCATCGAACTGCACCACCAGCTCCCCTGAGGCGTTCACCACCACAAATCCAGAGTCTCGTGTCAACTGTGCAAGGGAGCCAATCTGAATGCTGTTTGCATTGTTCTGTTGACCATCAATCTGAAAGCAAATTAGGACCCAATTGAATCAAAGTGATTATAAGAACGTCTTTGATATAGGTGCACAGTAGCTGTAGATGTGCATGTAACATCAAAGAGAAGTACCTTGACTCTCCTGTTCTGGCCAATAGTGATGTGCCTTTCTACTCCTCCTCTAGAGAGCCACATGTCCACAGTGGACACAAATGACACAACCAGGTTGCCACGGTGACTGTTAGCAGCTACCACTCGGAAGGCTAAGGCATCCTGACTGATGTTGCCACAGGTGTGACTTATCTCATACGAACAGGTGCCCTGGGGATGGAAACACATTCATTCATGTAATGTTAATAATATTGGTTCTATTGAGAAAGTGGTGCATCATTCAAGAAGTATGGACACATATTTTAATAGACATACACATTTAACTATTTCTCTGACCTGAAAGTGAGCCACAGCTCCATCAAATGTGATGTAGTGAGGGTCTCCCCAGACGGTGCAGGTTGACAGCTGACCATAACAACCACGTCGGCCATCTTTGACTGAACACTCCTGAGCTGGGTGGCAAGAGGACTGTGTGCAACGGAGGTCTTTTTGGGCAACACATTCACAGCGCTGAGAGCAGTCTTCAGTCCAGAAAGTTTCTCCAATCTGAATATCAGAAGTAACATTGACATTTTTGAATATTATGTGCATACAGTATAGAATAATGGCACAAATAAAAATACAAAGTAAAATTTACCTCAAAGTAGAGACCATCATAGAGACAACCACACTGCTCCACTGGAACACAACGCCCCCCACTCCTCTCAAACCCTTCATCACAGAAGCAGCCCTCAGCACAGGTTCTGTCACAGCTGGCATCAATGCTGCTAGCACAGGTGTGGCCACAATCCGTGCCACACAGGTCATAGTGGCTGTTCTCTGGACACTCCATTTCTGTGTGAATGGTAAATTAACATAGTGTTTCAGACATTGAAGTGGACCACACTACAAATATTATTTATGGTATACTGATGATTTTAAGCCCCGGATACACTCAAGACTTACGGCAGGTGGAGTTTTGCCTCCAGGGGTAGATGATCACGTTTGCTGTTTGACATGCACTGACATAGGCCTCCATTGCTCGACAGAAGACATCGTCTCTGTTTCCAGAAAGGCAAACGTCAAAAACGCAGTCATTGAAGAATGTCTGGGGATCCACATGTGCATGGCAGAAGCTCAGTGGTCCATTGCTAGCTCTGAGTAGTTCACACTTGACACGGGCTCTCCGGTCATCATGGCATACTGGGCAGGAGTTTCCACATCCTCCAGTACAGGGTATGTCATCATCAACCTTCCAGTAGTTCCCAAAGTCAGAGGTGGAGAGGACTTGAGAGCCTGAAACCTGATTCTGGACAGTGAAGTCATCAGCCTGGAGGCCGTTGAAATTGCCACACAGGCCACAGGTGGCTCCACTGTAGTTAGATGGCACTGTGATGTCCAACACCCAGCGGCCATCGTAACTGACAGTCAGGCCAAAGTCTGTTGCCACAAATGTGTGGAGACCATTGCCATAGACTGATACCTTACCCTGATCAAGCAGGACTGGTAGGTTTCTTGTCTCTCCATTTACCTGAACACAAACATCTTTTTGTGAGACAGTGCATTCTTTACGATCAAGTGTCCAAGTACAATTTCACTTAAATAACCTCAAATAAAAAGAGGAACTACTTCACAATAGATTGCGAAACCAGCACAGTTGAGGTTGATTTAAAGAAATGTTGATGCAACACTTACTTGTACAGTTCCCGGATGGTATTTTGAGATGTAGACCTGATGTCCAGACACATTGACGTACACTGCCACAGTAATGGAGACCTGCAGACCGTTCCATGCCTCATTGCGGGCCTCCACTTGGAAGTGTGGTAGACCCTGGCTTCCATTGCAGACAGATGCCAGGACATAACGGCATGTGCCCTGGAAGTCGAAGGTTCGCCTGTCAAAGGAGGTGTAGTGAGGGTCTCCAGAGGCGCTGCAGGTGGCTTCAGGTTTAGGATGGCAACCAAACTGGCCGTCCACAATCCGACAGGACTCCTGTTCACTGCAGGAAGAGGCAGTGCAATGGGACTGTCCAGTCAGGCCATTACAGTGGCAGATTTGCTGGCACTCTTCACCATGCCAGTAGCTCTCTCCACTCTGTCTGTAGCGTCCACCATGGTGGCAGCCACAGCCTGTGGGAGGCACACAGCGATCCCCACTCAAGAGGAAGCCATCATCACACTGGCAGCCCTCCTGGCACTGCTGATTGCACAGGAAGGGGAAAGTCAGGCTCGGGCAAGAAGCTGGGCAGGACGTTCCACAGATCTCGTAATGGCTGTTTAGAGGGCAAGTTGCGGCTGTAAGAAGAAATAACACATTTACTTAACCATTTACTAAACAGTATATGTTACGAGATAAATGACTGACATTGTATGAGTATAGGCATTCCCTTACCACAGTTGGTGAGGTTCCTCCATTCCCCTATTATGATACCATTCTGTTGGCAAAGCAGAGTGTATCCACGCAAAGCTTCACAGAGTGCTTCTCGAGCCCCTTGTGTCCTCTCAAGTTCCTGGGCACAGTCCTCAATCCGCATTAAGGGATCAAGACTTGCTTGACACTGACCAAAAGGTCCATTGGCAGATCCCATGATGCCACAGAGCTCCCTGAAATGTGTAGTGTTCTGGTAGTGTCCTGGTTCCCAGGCTGGAGGTTCTACACAGTGTGCTGAAAGGGAGCCGTCTCTCCAGCTGTCCCCAAACTGCTGTGAGCTGTTCATTGGAACACCAGTTGGAGAGAAGAAGTCATCATCAGGGTAGTTATTCAGATTTCCACACAGTCCCCCTAGCGTGCCATTGTAGTTGCCAGGAGCAGTGATGCGGATGACATGTGGCCAGTCGGCTCTCACCAGCACACCAAAATCGGTCTCTATGACAACACCTTTGACACTGCTGTGGTATATGCGAATATGACCTGAGTTGACACTGAAAGGAATGCCAACTGTTTGTCCATCCACCTAATGAGAGAATAGTGATGTTAGAAGAACTGTTTGCCATACGATTGTTTGGAGGTAAATTTTCTTAAAGTGTTTATGAAACGAAAACAAAGTAAAGGAATTTGACCATTTCCAGGACAGATTCTGAAAGTTCTAAGCCTTGTGAATAAAATGGGATATTGTCTGGGTGATATTTTGTCCTAAAAGTCATGTTAAAACGTTCCCAAAAAGTGTTTTTTTGGTGACATGCAAATTTTATGCAAATGATATGCGTGACATAGAAGGGGTGAGTTCACCTCATTCCACCTTGTTCAGATCAATGGCGGCTAGTACCAAAACAAAGCGCAGTGTCAAGCAGTGTGTTGCTGGAGGGCCGAACGGTGCCAGCTGCAAAAATGGCTACTTGACAGAAGGAATATCTTTGCACAAGTTCCCTTCTGTGAAGAATGATGGAACTGTGGCCGACAAGGAGAAGGCTAAATCAAGCTAGGGCTCTGTGGATCCAATGCGTGGTTTTGAAGCAAGCTCTTGGTCACTGTTGTGCTCGGCACATTTCCACCCCTTGTGCTTCACCACAAATGTGGAGGTCGCGGGCATGGTTGGACTGAAAAGAATGCTATGGCCTCAAGCAGTTCCAACAATTGACATCGCCGGCGTGCAGACTGAAACTGCCCCTGTAACTGCTCGGGCACGAAGACAGGTGAGTGCACTGCTTGGCTTTAGGCTACTCGTTTTACCTTGTCCATCTGCTTTGTATGTTGTTTTCAGGAAAGGGTAATGCACATTACATGCCAAACCGATGCGAATGCTCTCGGAATATGCACTTTTTATTAATTGCCATTCAACTGGTCAATAAATTGGTTTTGGGAGGATATCCGCACATCAGCGTGGTGCTCTCAGTCGAGGACAGCCAACTCACAGATTTGGCTACTCAGGGCTTTTTCTGAACGGGGAAATAGGGGCGCTCCACCCTCATACCTCCGTGGGTGCACCCTCATACTTTTATATTTATATATATATATATATGAGCGCCCCTAATACATTTCTCATTCATGGGGGGGAACACCCCCCTTCACCCCCCCGCAACCTGCCATGATGCTCCCTCATGCCAAAAAATCCTAGAAAAAGTCCTGCTACTGCTTAGCAAATAAACAGAAATGCACATAGCGAAGGCCTACTTTGAAGCGTTGATTGTTTGTTTTTAGTATTGTGGTGCACGTGTGGCTGACGTTTGGACACACCTCGTCCTCAGAGTCCGGCTGAGGGACACGTGACACCTGTGACTTTGAGCACAAAAAATAATAATAATGATAAACGCTAAAAATATGCTGAGGACTCAGGCTATATAGGGCGTTTTTCCAACAGCCTAATACCTCAGTTTTTTGTCTAGTTGATGATATTTTTGCATGTAGCCTACATGCATTTCAATCACACTATATCGCGCAATTGAATCAAAATGCCCCCCATTTGTCAACAAATACACACGCCATGTCATCTGTGGGTCATGGCAAAGCGCCCTTAGCAACCGTAACCATAAACAAAACGAACTGTCAGGCTATGTCAACAATCGTCACTTCGCCTGTCAGACATGTCACTTTCTGCAGATGTATCAGTGCCTCTGAAATAGATTTGTGCTGCTGTTTTTTTTTTCTCATGAGGTTGGATGTGTGGTTTTTCGACACGCTGATGTTTGTATCAGAATTTTGGTTCCTTTATAAGATGTGGGTCCATCAAATGTGTGTTGTTTTCTCAGATCGCCATACTAGCAAACCAGGGACTCCCCTCTATGATGTCACAGCCCAGCTCATTAGTCACACCAAATTTCACAGAATTCACACTTTGAGTTGCCATTTTCACAAGTTCCTCCAGGATGATTGGGTTCAAAGTCTCATCGATGCTATCAGAAAAAACAAGGCTTTAATGGGAATGACCGTTTGTTTTCGTTTCATAAACACTTTAATCACCATCTGACATTTGCCATGTGATAAATCATTTACCTTTGTTGTGGCTCCATCCCCCATCTCCACAGAAACTTGTGTCCCTTCTGTTTCAAATTTCAGGTTTCTCATGAAGTCTCTGAGGCCTCTAGGAACTTTCTCAACTGTAACTTGAAAGTGTGTCAGTTGTGACTGTCCTCTGACTCTTGCCAGTGTCAGACTGCAGGCACCTGGGTAGTGGAATATCTTTCCATCAAATGTGCGGTATGAATCATAACCCTCCACCCAACAGGTTTCGTAGCTTACAGGTCTGCAGCCCCTCACGCCCTCATGGACTGCACACTTCTCCAGATCCCCACAGCCGTGTGCTTGGCAAGTCATTGACCCATGACTGCAGGTGCAACGCCTTCCACAGTCTTGGTCTAGCACCACAGTTTCCCCAGCTCTGTAGTACCGCCCTTCGAATGTGCAGCCACAGTCACTCTGCCGAACACACTCTCCAGCACTTAGGACGTAGCCTGAATCACAGATGCAGCTCTCCTGGTTGGGCAGTGGGCAGTTCTGGGGGGCATTGGGGTTGCTGCAACTAGCAGGACACCCTGTTCCTTCAGACTCATAATGACTGTTGGCTGGACAAGGAATTTCTGTGGAGGACGAAAATTAGATGTAAGACAACTTTCACAACATGTGTTGATCACAGTATTAAGCATGTGGTGTGTAAAGAATTATGGAGGTAGAAAAGGTGTCAGACAACTTTCACAACATGTGTTGATACCTGAATTACGAATTGGTTTAGAGAATTAGTACTCACCACAGAATCCCTCGCTTCTCCACGAACCCAATTGTATTCCCTCCTGTTGGCACTGGGCAGCATACACGTTGAGGGCTTGGCAGAGGATGGGCTGGTAACCACCACCCACACACAGATCATACACACAGTTCTCCTCAAAGTTCTGTGGGGGTAGGCTTGAGTGACAGGCAGCAAAAGGGCCAACATTGTTGCTGAGGATTCCACAGTGGGCAGTGTTGCCGTACAGCTGCCTTTGGCTCCAGGTGCAGGCAGCACATGCTAGTCCGGCACAGCGCACGGCATGGCAGCCAGGGTCAGTGTCCCCTGCCGCCTTCCAGCTGTTGGCAAACTCCACGTCCGAGCTGACAAGCTGGCCACTGCTCGTCCGGAAGTCATCATGAGGATGGTGGTTGAAGTTGCCACAGAGACCACATGTCTCATTCTGGTACTCGTAGGGAACTGAGATTGTGACATAGTGGTAGGCATCATAGGTGACTAGTAGTCCAAAGTCTGTACTTACAGCTAAAGAGAACCCAGACTGGTAGACTCTGATTGACCCATTTCTGAGACTAAATGGAGTTGTAACAAATGTCCCATTTACCTGAGGGAGATGGCAAGCATTACCAGTCGGCAAGGTGGCAGAAGAATGTAAAATTGTACATTTCATACATGGAAATATTGATACTGTTATGTTACTCACCATGGCTTGGTATGGATGGCCCTTGACAAGTTCAATTTCCTGATCATACAGAAAGACTCTCACGAGACGAGTCCAAGACACATGAGTGCTGCCCCGATGTTCATTCTTTCCCTCAACACGATAGTATGGGTTTCCATTGCCACATGCCTGGAAGATACAGCAGTTCACAAAGTTAAGTTCCTCAGTGTGAGATTCAGATATTTTATCCCCAAAAAGTACATAATATTCAAATCATACCTCTGACAGAACATAGGTGCAGGTGCCCTGGAAATGAAAGAGCTTCCTATCAAATGTGTAGTAGTGCGGGTCACCAGAGATGGTGCAGGTGCGTCTCTGAATATTCTGGCAGGAGTATTGGAAGGTTGCTGGTCTGCATGCTTGCGAGAAGGAGCAGGACTCCTGCTGGCATTGAAGGACTCCTAGATTGGCACACGTGCATCTTTGCTGACACGTGGCATCTGTCCAGAAGGAGTCTCCTACCTGCACTGGTAACCCTAAATGGGACCACATTGTATTGACACTGTTATTATTAATACAATGACCAAGTTATTTGATATGTTAGAAATCTACTAAAGCTCAATTCTCACACTCGACTTGTTCTTGAGTGCTCTCCAAAGCGAGACACACCTTGAATATTGACAGTTTCAGTCCTTAAAGGTACACTGTGTAAGATGTTTTGTTGTTTATTACCTATCATGAATACTTACCACCACTATCAAATTCTAAGTATTCATTATGACTGGAAAAATTACACTTTTCATACATGATAAGGGGGATCTTCTCCATGGTCCGCCATTTTGAATTTCCAGAAATAGCCATTTTTAGCTGAAAAAATGACTATACTTGGGCCATACTAGAAAATATTAGTTTATTACTTGGTAAACTTTCATGAAAAGATCAAATTTGGCAATAGGCAGCCCAGTTTTAATGAGCAGCATAGTTACAGTACCTTTTTTGACCATTTCCTGCACAGTGTACCTTTTAACAATGCAGTGGGAATACAATATGACTGGAAGTCTTTTTTTTAAGCCAGGAGAGACTACCTAACGTCTCTGGTGATCATAATTTCTGTAGGCCAATTATTTAAAACTCCAATATCGCGTGTCCCGACTCTGATTAAAGTCAAAGAGTTTGTGTCCAATCAGTAGCCTGGCAAACCAGTCTACAACATGAAAAGTGTAGCCTACCATGTTATTGAAAACCTACCATTGAAATGACAACCCCTTGAACCGTGATCTGTTCTGAATACCCACCGTCCAGGTACATCAACATTGCTTGTGTTGAACAAGTTCACATTCTTTGTAAACGATCCAGGAATTGAAAAATGATATGGGGAGTTGATAGTGTCATAGCCAGCCTGAAAAATATAACGGAAATTGTCCAAGTTGAAAGTTAAATCTGTATCATGTTACTATGTTTTTCTATATGCATCATTCTGTTTTAGAGTAGAGTACTTTTAAGAACGTTTTGTAGTGCTTTTTGGGTATTTTGAAACATGCTCCTAATAAATGTATGATTACCATACTTAATTCTCATTCAATGTGCTTACAATAGAAAATATTACCAAACATTCAATGTTTTGTTTTATTCAATATTAGGTAAATTCCTTCCTTATTATTTTGCATATACAAGTTATATACCTGGTAATTCCAGCGAGATCGGGAAATGAAACCGTAGTTCATAATGACGAACGTGTATTGTCCACCTGAGACCAGAACCACTTGGAATGATGCCTCCTTTAAAGAGATGTTAGCACACAGGAGTCACCAGAAGTTACTTCTAAGTAAGCCAAAATACATGGTCCTAAATTGACTTTTTAAATCACCAGCCAAAATGGCTTGTCGATGTTAATCTTACTAGCCAAACACACACTCACTAATGGGTCAAAGTGTCTAGTGAGTTGGTCTTTTGTACCAGCCAAACTGAAATTTCACCAGCATTTGGCCGATTGGCCGGTATTACCGGTAATTTAGAGCCCTGCACATACATACATACTTACTCAGTGGAAAATTATTCATCGCTTGAATTTGAAAAAAGTAAGAGGACATAAATAAATGTCTCCTAATATGAATATAATTCTAAAACATTGTCCCAATGTGTAATGGTCATTGTCTCTGTGAAATGCACACACAAAATTGCTATTAATGTCAACTAATGCATGGAAGTTGTGAATGCTGTGAGTGTCAATCTGCTATTGTTGAAGAGGTGTCTCAATTCGAAGGCGGTGTGTTTCAAGCCCTGCCCCTTACTGCTACATTCAAAGGGAAGAGGGCCAAGGGGAAGGCATAGGGGTAGGGGTAGAAATTAGAAATGGGATTCGGTCATAGTTTGTTCTGTGTGACACAGATGGTGTATAGTACTGTGTTTATACGTAGTTGCAAAGCAAAAGGCTATGTATGATCACACAAGCAGACAACAGTTGTTGGTGACTTACAGTTTTTGATCCAGAATAGTAGGGGACTCTGTCCCATGTAGCAGCAAAGACCCAGGTAGCGGAGAAGCTAATGGCAGGGAAGTACTGGTTGATGTCTGCGGTGGCTTGCTGCAAGACACTGCCACTGGTGTACTGGCGGTAGGATACGGTGCCTCCTAGTCTATTGTCCATGTCGGTCCAGAATGGGGCAATCAGATCTCTCTGCCCGTATCCTGGGAATCTGTAAGGGTACCATCTGTAAAAGCCACTGTCAAAGGTGAGGTCACCGTTGTTGTTCACCTAAAACAGAATTTTCAAGAATTAAATTTTTACCATCCGATTCATCCTTATTCACAATTGTACAACATTTTAAGAAGGCTACACCTTTGTGTGCCATTACATCTTTTTTTTAAGTGACTGGTGCAGGTCTCCAGTAGATCCTAGTTACTGCCTCTACTGTGCATCAAATTTGACAATGGAAATCAACAACTCTCCAACAGACATGCATAGTATTTACTAATTGCCAAAAATAACATGGCAAGTAATACTTCAATATGAAACATAATACATTGAAGTAATCCAAGAAGCAAAAGTACAATCTGTTTAGGGTACATTTTAAAAAGGACATAGAAAAGTGTTTGAGTGTACCCACAAATATCTGGTTGTGTGTTTGTCCAAAAAAAGTGAATGGTTCAAGTAGGTTGATTGCAGGAGAATATCCATCAAGTGCACGTTGATTCATTATGTCCTGTGCTCCGAAGGGGTAAAATACAGCTGTAAACATAAATACAGATCAAATATCTCATAAGTACAGGTCAAAAATTAAAACCGCTTAAACTAGTTAATGCTGCTTTTCACGCTGGCCTTGGGGGCGGGGTGGGGGGGCGGGGTGGGGGAGGTTGTATTTACGCAGCGTAAATGCAAAACGGCAAAACAATGAGTACAGTATGACATTGGCGCATGGAGAAACTATAGGCCTACATTTCAGCCATTTGTACTTTGAGAAATAAGGCTACATAAGATTTTACCCATGACATGTATAATAGCCTAGTAGTACATTGTCATTTATATTATAAATAAAATAAAAATGCAGTACAGTGAATCATTTGTGTTTACAACACAGTTTCATTCGTCCCTCATGCAGGGGTGTATGTAATGAAAAAAATAATAAAACAAAATAGGAGCAGAGATAAGAGCACTGTGAAATTGTTAACGCATAGACAAAAAGGGTCTAAGAGGGTAGGCTATGCCTTTTCCCCCACACACACATAGGCGTATACATTCAAGCGACTTGTCATGAAATTATCATTATTATTACATGAGGGGTGCTGGTAACAGGCCAGTTTTTCAAAATTCCTCCCATTAAAAGGGCTGAACAACATATTACACATTTATGTCACCCAACTAATTACTGTCACCTAACTCATTACAACTGTAAAACAAAGCCTGGGGAGTGTTAGTAAACTCATCCCAACTGTCCATTTTTTTTTTTATTACTCCCAAACCCAAGTTAACTACAACAACTTGACTAGGCTTTTGATCCCTCTGTCTTTCAAGCAGTTGTGGTGTTCTCTATAGGATGTATACACTCCAGGAGGAAAATGTAAAGGAAATCGTAATTCATTAACAAAAACCGAAATCATTTAAAAAAAAAAAAAAAATTTTTTTTTTTTTTTATTTTTTTTTTTTTTTTACATTTTTGGAAACTATGGCGGCCAAATTTAAACTATGGCGGGCCGCCATAGTTTCCTCAATGTATGGGAAACACTGTACCTGTTGTATTTGGATTTAGTGCTGGTCCAAGAGTTGTGTTCATGTTTAGAGCACTGTCACCAACATCTGAAAAAGCCAAGGTCAGTCATGGATCAGGACTGTTACAAGTACTATACCGGTTATTTATGTAATGAATATGAGTCAAGATGCAGTGCCATTTAAAGACTTCTATCCTTTTTGATCTCATTCACTCACCTGTACAGTAAGCCAAAGAGCATCTGTATGGACTGTGAAGTTCATACACATAGTAGTTTCCTGGACATGCTTTGATTCGAATATTGTATGAAAACTTGCAGCAGTCACTCTCATTAGGTAATCTCTGCTTCCAGTGACCACAGACCTGACGGGTCACAATCCCCTCTCCGACGTGGGAGTGGTTTCCATTGAGCCAGAGAGGAGCATGGGTACCACAGCGGTACATCCCCACGCAGTACTCTGGCATGTGGGCATCGGTCCCTCTGTAGTACATGCGGTACCAGACATTACTACCATAATAGCCATTCAAGCCATTCAAGCCATCCCAATAGCCATCACACCTCCAGTTGTTGGGGTCTTCATGGATTGTGTTATTTGCAGCCCTCCATTCATCATCCAGCACAGTGTACGAATGACAAGGGTCAATCCCTAGAGTAAAATAAGTAGTTACAGGCTGACCACATGATTTTGCGTATGAATCAGACGCTAGTGCATTCTGTGTGTTGGTGCGACGCCTTTTGAAGTTAAATCGTGCTCCTCAAACGCAATGGCAAAGCACTTTCATGCATTTTTGTCACGTGACAAGGTTTGCATAGCTTTCCTTCTGTGTCGGCGACTTTGTTTTGCCACTGCGAATTTCTGTTGCTAAACGTGAAAATGCTCTGCTGTGCTCTGACCAAAGCCACCCATAACCCTAACCTATCAGTAAAGTAATGTTTCTGCTTCTTTACTTTTGCCAAGAACAGCGAAATAAGCAAGGGATTGGCGAATATCTTACGAAATTGTGCCCAGACCAAAACCATACCTAAACCTAACCTGTCACAAGGCGTTTGTGGAGCACGCCTTAACTTGGAAAGGCGTATTGGACACACTCGATAGTCGGTTCAAATCAGCGTGTTATCTTAACGCAAGTCATGATGCCATGTTGGTAGTAATGTTGAGGAACAATACAATAATACAGGTATCCTCAACCGAGAAACAAATTGGTCATGAATCATAACAGTAGGCAGTGTTGGCTAAGTTACTTTTAAAAAGTAATAGGGTACTTAACTTTAGTTACTGCTTTCAATTGCAGTTGAGTTACTTTACTTATTACTAAATTTTAAAAGTAACTTGTTACTGGTTACTTTACTTTTCGCAGGAAAAGGTATTTGGGTCATTTCACGTGAAGTCAGACACTTTGGGACCCGACCGACACAGATTTCAATCATACTTGCTGTGCATTTTCAGTAGCGAGAACTGCATTTGTGTGAATCTGACTCCAACATTAAAGTGATACTGTCCCATTTTTGGAAATAAGCTTATTTTACACCTCCCCTTGAGTTAAATAATAGGGTTTTACCGTTCTCCCATACTTTCAACCGTTCTCTGGGTATGGCAGTGCAAATTTTACCTCCAAAGCTAGCAGTTAATATTGAGTCCTTTGAGACCAGTTAGCCGCCAGCTGGTCTCATAGGACTCAATGTTAACTGCTAGCTTGGAGGTAAAGTTTGCACTGCCATACCCAGAGAACGGTTGAAAGTACAGGAGAGTGGTGAAAACCTATTATTTAACTCAAGGGGAGGTGTAAAATAAGCTAATTTCCAAAAATGGGACAGTATCACTTTAATGTTGGAGTCAGATTCACACAAATGCAGTTCTTGCTACTGAAAATGGGACAGTATCACTTTAAGGGAGAAACAGACTAGCAAAGGTTTACATATGAGGGCAGGGCACTATACATTCAGCCTTGATTATATCAGTCAGTGTAAGTCACAAAGAGATGTCTGTGGTGTTGTTTGAAAGCTCTTTTCTGGCTCTACAAATTACACAAACAGCATGGAATACAACTCAGAATATGAATTAATTGAAAAATTAAAAATTGAATATCAAAAAAACGTATAGTCTAAAATGGCCAGTTCCTTGTCTAAACATAGCCTACAATGTCATGACCTGCAATCCTGGTGTTTGGTACTTTTTTCATTTCAGAGATAATGGGACTCAAAAATATAGCATCGCGCAGATCACATAGTAATAATATGGTAATACCATAGTAATATGATATCACATGACAGCATGTCTATCAGAATATGCAACCAGTGTTGCCAATTGGGCTGCTTAGGATGGCCGTCTGCGGGTAAAAATGGCATTTTGCTGGAAACCCCGCCCAATTTTTGGCCATAGAAATCAATAGAATTGGGCGGGATTTATAACTTCCACTCGGCTTTTGAGCATATTTTGGGATGGAAATTATCAGCCTCATCTGGCAACCCTGTATGCAACAAAAATGGTAAGTGCCCATGGTTCCAGGTTTTACAAACTAAGGCAGATGTTCATTTATATACACCAAATGATGATTTCTGAATGTTTGAACATCCCTGTACAGGCACCTGTGCCTCCCTTTACTTTAAAGAGAGAAACAGTGGCTACGCTCTCATGTTGTACTCCATCAGTGCATTTGATGCAGCAGATGTGTCTTTTGTACATAATGCATAAGTACCCTTTGAGTACCTGGAATAGGGACCCACGAGGGTGCAGGGCCCACTGGGAAAATGCCCTTTATGCCAGATGGCCAGTCCAGCCATGTCCCTGACACTACTCTATTACTACTTCATTACAACTCATTTCAACCTTTATGTCCCATTATCTCTTAAATTAATAAAAAACCACACTCACCATTTTCAGGTGTTGTTCATGACCTGACAGGCTACATTTAGACAAGAAAGCAGACATTTTAAAATATACTTTTTTTGATATTCAATTTTTAAATGTTCAAGGCTGAATGTATAGTGTCCTACCCTCGTATCTAAACCTTCCCTACTCTGTTTCTCCCTTAATATTCATACAAATGCAGTTCTGGGGTGCTACCTTGCTACTAAAAAAGCACACCAAGTATGATTTAAATCTGTGTTGGTCGGGTCCTAAAGTGTCTGATTTCACGTGAAATGACCCATGTTCAACCAGTGAACTAGCACACCTCATACACCTGCTTCCCCTGGTTGTAAGCCTAGGCTGTGTGAAAAGACTAATTACTAATATGTTCATCTGTGCAAACTATAGTCCTATGTCTATGGAATATCTCATGATGAGCCTATTGCACCGTCGTATCAGGATTTCCCCGTTGGCCTATTTATAATATCAATGTCAATAAAGTGGAATCTAATCTAACATGGCGCCATTAAGGATTTGACTAGACTCTACCTAATGCAGACAGTAAGATGTTTTAAAATGTCGTTCTCCCACGTTATATTTCCAATTACTTCACTAAGGCTGTTGCTGCTGTGCCGATACCCAAACTCTGTTTTTGGTCGTGTATTTTACCAATATGTCCTCATTAGCGAGCACAACAGAGGATATGGCATTTGCAATACAGCATACAGTTTCATTCATGACCTCGCATAACTGGTTGGGACTCGGAATGGATTGCATAGTTGGATTTCAGCGCAGCATCAAATTACTTTCGCTTTACCTCCACTGAAACAAATGGATGTGGAACTCACAAGTATTCTAGAATAGGGGCATGTAGAAAAATCTCAGTACGACGGGCTCATGAGAAGTGAAAGTAGACATGGGGGCTTAGCGTGCTGCGCCACAGCGCCCACGTTACTGCCAAAAGCAATTAAATTATAGTAAATTACGCGTTACTCCCAACACTGACAGTAGGTCTAGATGTACTATACGTACCTGGTGTTGTTGTTGACTGTGTGGTGGTGGTGTTTGTTGGTGGTGTGGTAGTGGATAAAGCTGGTGTAGTGGGAGTGGTTGTTGTTTGTATTCCGGGTGGGATGCCGGTTGGGGCAGGGGTGGTTGGTGTGGGAGTTGGATTGGAGGCTGCGGGTGGGGTGCTTAGTAGTGGATTGGAGACTGGGGGTGGTGGTGGGGTAGTTGGTAGATTGGTGGCTGGGGGTGGTGGTGGAGTAGTTGGTGGATTGGTGGCTGGGGGTGGGGGTGGAGCAGTTGGTGGATTGGTGGCTGGGGGTGGTGGTGGGGTAGTTGGTGGATTGGTGGCTGGGGGTGGTGGTGGGGTAGTTGGTAGATTGGTGGCTGGAGGTGGTGGTGGGGTGCTTAGTGGTGGATTGGTGGCTGGGGGTGGTGGTGGAGTAGTTGGTGGATTGGTGGCTGGGGGTGGTGGTGGAGTAGTTGGTGGTGGATTGGTGGCTGGTGCTGGTGTTGGCGCGAAGGGTGTGTCAGTTGATGGCTCTTCAGTTGCTGGTGCAGTTGGCATTGGTGTTCCTGGTAAAAGAGATCAGTACAGTATGTGTCATTATTGGTGTTCCTGGTGAAAGAGATCAGTATGGTTCATTAGAGGTTACTATTAGCCAGCTTCAGATTATCGGACTTTATTAGCCTGAGAGAAATTGGGAGGGAAAGTGGAAAACAGCGATCCTAGCGGTTACGTTCCAAACACCAGGGCGATCCTATTGAAACTCCCATAGACGAGTTTTAAAAAAAATCCCACAAAGATATGACTAGGAACTATAGCACCAGACACATTTTTCAGCGTACACAATATCAAGATCAGTGAAAAAAACGAACATTTTACCACCTGATTCGATAAAACGGGCCAACTTGCCTATAATATGACTGCCACTACTTCTACTTCGTCGTCAGGGCCGAGATGTAATTTTTCAAAGAAAAAACCCATTCATTTGTTGCAGGGGCTTGGAACGTTGCCCGCAGGGGGCGATGAGATTACTTTCCCTCCCAATAGCGTTAAGGTCTTGGAAGCGGTGTGTGTGTGTGTGTGGGGTGGGGGTGTGGGGGTGGTTGAGCAGCCTACCTACCCCTTCCTCACTTAGCAATTATGATCAAATAAAATGCTATATGTTTCTTTTCTGCATCTGTGTATAAAACGATTATTTATTTACAAATAAACTTGCCTTGCCTATACATGCATTTATTATTAGTTGCAAGTGCTTATGAGCTTCTTTCAATGGCTCTATATTTCTCAATATAAATGCCCACGACTATTCATCTAGAAAATCTCCAGGAAGACGTAATCTTATTAAGTTAGTATGTAGTACAGAGCCTGTCTATCCTGTTTGGAAATGGGCTGTATCAGTTCTCACAAGTAACCCTGTGGGAATATCTGTCTGACACAGTCTCAGGGTTAAGGACTGTGGCCAGAAAAAACAAGTAAGAAGTAACATTTAAAATCAGCTAGGTTGCCATATCTAATTGCTCTTGTTTTTGTATCAACGTATTTCTTATCAATAAGTTATGTATAAACATATTTGTATTTTGTCAACTTGTGTGTTTGCTATCTGTATAGAAAAACAAACTACTAAATACTTTCAATCAAATAGTCGCAGGTGATAGAGACATCAAGAGAGTTGTTTACAGAAAAATAATATGGGAACTCATCGCCTACCTTGCCACTGTGCCGCTGATGGTTCACCTGTTTGACAAAAAGATCATCGACTATGAGTACCAGTAGAGGGCACAAGCAGTGAACTATTTAGTAGCATCCAGTGTGTGTCTGTTTATGTGTGTGAACGTGTGTGCGAGTGTGTGTGTGTGTGTGTGTGTGTTTGTGCGTGTGTGTGTGTGTGTCTGTATGTGTGTGTGTGTATCTGGTTGTGCTCGTGTGTAGGAATCTGGCTTAACCAGTTTATGAAGGTCTTACCCATCATCATCATCATCATCAGCGCCGTGGCCAGCACACACAGAGACACGGTGGAGGTCATGGTGACTGCTGCACCAGATCTCTATCTCAAGCAGGACTTGGGACACTCCTCAGCTCCTGATATCTACACAGCATTGCACCATCACAGACACAGAAGAACAATGCATTTAATTGATAGGGAGGTGCTCTAGATGTGCAATGCTATTTATATTGTCTCCAATAATGTGAATGTTGTGGGAACACCCGCTTCTGTTATTTGATGACAAGACAGCTGCAGCGACTCGGGAATTAACAAGTGTGATGTAAGACACATGCACATATGCACATGCACACCAAGTAATGTGCTGATATAAATTATTTATTTTACCTTGCCAACATAAGCTTACAAACAAAATGTTCATACACAATGCCAATGCACATTTACAATTGAAGGACAGACAGTAAAACAGTACATTTCATTACATTAAACTTAGCAGTTGCTTTTAACTCAAGTTACTTAGTGTAATTTGGGTTCTGGGTAGTGATTATAGTCCCTAGAGCAGGGATGTCAAACTCTAATTGACTGAGGGCCAAAATCTAAATCTGGTGCAAAGCCGCGAGACAAACTCAATATTCATTTAAAAAACGGACTAAAATTCCGCGCACACTTAATTCTCATATTTAAATGTCACTAACAGATTCCCATCATAGTTCAAAGGTGCCAGCACATATTCTGTTGCATTTGTGTGCAAGCTGTTTCACTGGCCTGGGCCGACTAATATTCCTGTGATGCACGAAATTTAATACTTCATAAATAAACTTAATGCTTTCATGTTCAAGTCACACATTAATGGTGTATGTGGGCCAACTCTAATACACATCTGAAATGATATCGCGGGCCCAATAAAATGACTCCGCGGACCAGATTTGGCCCCTGGGCCTGAGTTTGACATCCCTGCTGTAGAGCAGTATGATAATGGCTGAGCACGTCAGGAGTTCACCTTGCTGCCCCCTATTCCCTATTCTCCAGCCATTTTAGTTACCCTTCCTAATATAATAATTGTAACTGGGACATTTACCAATGAATTATTTATGAGGAATTAAGTCTGGAAAATTAACTCATTGAAAACAAGTGTAATGAATCAAACTAATTTCATTCTCCTATCCTGGTAACATGCATTGCAGATCTTGCTAAAAAAAAAAATATAGATTGTATACCAGTGAAACACCTCAGCCAGCACCTTCTCATCTGTAAAGCAAGTAGCTATGAGCGGAGGGTCTGCTGGAGCTGCTGGGGGTAGCAGTCTAGATGGTTGCATTTACTCCACCTTTTAATTCTTTTGTACTCTCAATGATACATTTCATTGAGAGTACAAAAGAATTAAAAGCACTGGGGACAACTTTGTTTCTATTTGACGACTTGAGTCATATCGTAAACAAAAAGTGCTGTGATTCTGTGATTGAGATTAATTCATTACAAAGCCTCTAATTAATTCAATAATCTATAAACAATCTATGCCTAAAAGTAATTACTTACACTGTAGATACCCTTTTCTTCACATGTCTTTTTTGTGTTGGTACTGAGCATTTCTCCATCCGTTAAAAAGAAATTAAAAAATAGAAGAATTGATGCTTGCAAAATGCATATTAATTGAATCTGTAGTGCATTCATGATGTTACCCACAATGTCAGTTTTGCAGCCATCAGATACTACATAGTTAACAGCTGTCTTAATCTTACCTGTGTGAAGCCTCAGGCGGTGCCAAGTGGTATGAGTATTCTTGTGTCTTCTCCTCTTCAGGACCTGCAGGGCCTCATATGCCCATGGCTTTTATATAGGACTGCTGAAAGCACCACTTGTAATCCTACAAACCTGTTTTGCAGATTTACCAGAAAGCATTGTGGCACTTCTCGTAAAATGTTCACTGCATTTCCTTGATGATGCAGAATTGATAAAGAAGACAGCTGTTCAAATTATTATTGTTTGAAAATAATTATGGAAGTTGTGCTAAATGTCTTTTTGCAGAATTTCGCAGAATTGAACAGCCCATCCTCTATTGTCATGAACCAGTGTTGTAAGTCTAAAACACACTCAATATAATGAAACTCCCAATGTCATTGTGACACAGCTCTCCACAACACACATTGTGTGCGGCACACAAAGAAATTGCATTTACGCCTCATTGATGAACTCTTCTACAGTACATTTTCTTTGCCTGAACTTGCAAGGTTGCAAGATAAAATGTAAGGCACAACTAAGAACTGTATTATTCATGCAACCCAAAGGTGTAGGGTGTAATGTTTGTGTAGTGTTTGGGTGTAGTAATTTACACCAGCACATGAACAAAACACATGCACATGCACATGCACATGCACATGTAAAACATGCATGTTTCATCCAAAAGTCCAACCAGATAATGCTGCATCATTCATGATTTTTTTTTCTTTCTGCTATCTGTTTATCTGTTATCTGTTTTCTATTGCTGCGTGTGTTGACTTCTTTGAAGTGGTGAGCATGTGGTGTTGAGGAATCTGGGCCTAGTCCAAGGCAGGTGCACACAGGTGCTGCAGCTAGACAGGTGCTTCCCGATAGTGATAACCAAAGAAGGTACACACAGAAGAACAATCTCTTGGGGGTAAATGCATTGGCCACAGTGTAGTATGGGGGCCTGGCCGGGCCCGGTTGCACAAAACACCTTAAGTTTTCTCCCTTAAGTGTGACCCTTAAGGGCTCATTTTCCCTTAGCTAAGGGATCTACTTAAGGGGGTTGCACAGAATGCCTTAAGTCCTTCCCTTAGGTAAGGGAAAGCCCTAAGGGATTTACTACAGTAAAGAGGAGTTTACAACGGTAGAATTCTATTGTTTCCAAGGAAACTTTTTAAGTCATTCTTGAAGATTCTTCTCAAAACATCGTTAACCATAAGCTGTAGCTATTTATCTATTAGCTGTAGCTATTTATCATAAACATGGGCAATGGTAAGGCTAGAAAGCCAAACTGGTCAGAGGAGGAGAAAGTGGCATTATTAGAGGAATTTAACAAAAGAAAAAACATAATAAAAAGCAAATTCAACCCTCAAATAACGGCCGCGAAGAAGCAGCAACAATGGGAAGAGATCACCGCGACCATAAACTCGAGAAATAGGCCTATGGTGAAGAGGACAGTGGGGGAGGTAAAAAAAAATGAAAACCTTGCGGTCCAAGCGAGGAAGGAGCAACGCCATATGTCCATGGCTTAATTGTCGAACCAGATGTCTGGTTATGGAATACTGTGCTCCAACAGTTGTGTGCGTGCATAGGCTATGTGTTTGAGTGGTTCAAAGTGTGATTGTGTGCTCTGATCGTCGCATTGTTGCGGTTGAAATGACATATTCTTGCATGCATAGCCTACATGAGACGGGTGCTTGGGATATCGCAGGCAGCACCTGACCCAGCATAGCGTTGTTCGCAACATGTGCCCCGCCCGCCTCTCTTCACCGGAGCCATTCCGCGCTCCGCGACCTCCCTCTTTACAATTTAAGCACCGCTCCAAACGTTCTCATCTCTTCTCTTAGCAGACGTGGGCTCTACTCCCCATGCATTATTTTGTATTTGTGATATCATTCCATTTATCTTTAGTTTCTTCCGCGTTGTTTTTGGAAGTGTCAAACGGTAGCCTAATGCGAATTTTAAGAATTATAGGCTATGGCGCAAGCACTGGAGAAGTGCAGTGTGTCTCACCTGCATTTTCGAGCTCCTAAAACAACTCCCAAACAACTCCAGTGTCATAATTAACACAGCGAGGATCATTGATCATTGTCATCTTCATGCATGTTAGCAACATAAATGTGGGGTTTGAGGGCAATAAAAACATTTAGTGATGGTGGGACAATGGACGAGACTGTGAGGGAGGAAATTAATGAATGGGCTACCCTAACCCCGCGGCCATAACTTCATTCGAGAATCTTCATAATGAGGAAACACTGAATATAGGCCTACGCACATAGGCCTATTCGAGTAAAAATTAGACCTTTTGTTATGAGGACTTGACGTTATAGGTCTAATGAAGTGCCACCCAAAAATGTTCTGGCCCATCCAAAGCTGATTTTCTGGTGCCGTGCCTGGCGCAATCATCAGCTGCAAGACGGCAGGGAGAGCACAACTCCTGTAGCATGGTCCAATTCGAGACGGGTCGGATAATTCATATAGGCCTATGGATTGTCTATCAAATCTATAATTAATAATAAACGGTTCGTCGGTAAGCGTGCCTATCCATTGGGTTCTCCCGGTCGCGGAAAATTCTTATTTGAATCCGTTGATCACGTTGCTGAATGTGCATAAACTCGGCCATGTCTGACTTAAGGCGACGATATCGGTCCCTCAGATATTTTCCCTTAACTTGGTTGTTAAGGTCTTTTGTGCAACGATTTTAAAGAACTTTAAGGGATTTCTTAACTTTAAGGGAAACTCTTAAATAGCCTATTTAAGGGGAAACCCTTAAGGAAAACTTAAGGGGAAATTGTAAGGGTGTTTGTGCAACTGACTTTCACTTAGGGGACCCTTAACTCAGACTTTAAGGGAAATACTTAACTTAAGGTGTTTTGTGCAACCGGGGCCTGAGGACACGAGTGGATGGAAAAACTCCCTTGCACATGGTCAGTGGGTGCGACACCACAATTTCCGTACTCTGCAAAAATCAGAACTCCACAAAAATGTGCCAAACGAGGATATCCGGTTGTCAGTGTTCAGTGTTTGGCCAAATTAACTGCAGCTGTTAATTGCTGGGGGTAATTATGGACAGCTGACAAACATTCACGCTGTCCTATGACCTGTTCCACACTCCGACCCTCGCGGAAGTGGCATTGCACTTAACCATGCTTCCAATACTGACCGTAGAAGAAGAATTGTACTCCCCTCGCCATCATTCCGTACTATGCTGTTATGACGTCAGTACACCCTCCTATATATCTATCTCTCCTTGCTGATAACTCACCACCCACAAAGGCCTTGCACAATGCAAATGGCTATTGGGGGAGTAGATGCAGGTTCACTAGTTTGCCCTCGAGTGCTTGGTGTACATTATGCGTGTGTAGCTGCAGGTGAACTAGTTTGCCCTTGAGAGCTTGGTGTACATTATGCCTGTGTGGCATGCTGGCTGGTATCGGTCCTGGGATGCTTTAAAGGATGTCTCTGGAGTTGGAGCAAGTTTGCCTCATTTTTGCATGTTTGGGATGAAATACTGTCACTCTAGAGCAAAATCACAGCAAAAGGATGCGTTTTGAGAAAGATAATATCACATTTAGCCTCGTTAACCATATCAGTTATGCAATATGATAGATTGGGAGCATCATAACTCGGTGGTTACACCACATTTCAAAAACACAACATTTAAAACACTTACCTCGTAATATGTTGAGGGTCTCCACACACAAATTGAAGTGTCCCAAGCCCTTCATGTCTTCTTGAAAGGTCTGCAGAATGAGTTTTGTGAAGCCAGTACCTTGACAATATCTGCCGTTCCGCTCAAGCCAACTTTTCATTGAATTTGTGAAAGGTCAATTAACCCTTGTCTTGCCTTCAAATTCTGTTACCATCCATGGTCCTTTGGGTCGTGTATGACCTGTGTTTTATAATGGTAAATGGACTGCATTTATATAGCGCCTATCCACTCCTTCGAGAACTCAAAGCGCTTTACATTGCCTCACATTCACCCATTCACACACCGGTGGCAGTGGCTGCCACGCAGGGTACCACCCTGCCACCAGGAGCAACTTGGGGTTAAGTATCTTGCTCAAGGACACAACGATGGAGTCAGGTCGAGCGGGGCTTGAACCTGCAACCTTTGGGTTGCTGAACGGCTCCTCTACCACCTGAGCTACCACCTCCCCATGACGTAACAAACACTAAAAAGCAGTTATACCATCACATTTGTTTTGAATCTCTTAGATGCCTAGTTGTGAGGCTTCCTTTTGTGTGAAAATATTTGTTTTAATGTATTCAGTGTGGGTCCTGTACCCTTGTTTGTCAGCATGCCCCCCCAATAACCCTACTCATCCACATTCCCATGTATTTCTATGGGATTTTCTCACTCAACCTCATATTTCATCAAAAACATTACACAGAACTTCTCTTACTGTAGATTTTTTTCTCATTCGTGGCTGGTACTAATTTGAGATGTGCAGTCTTGTTTAATTAGTAGAAATAATAATTGTAATCATTTGTTTTAATTTTTAATGAATACAACAACACTGGAAAACAAGGCAAATTATGTCTTCCCAGCAGCTTACATATTTAGGAGAGGATGTGGTGCCCTTTCCTTTGGCCTGTAAAGCATGAATGATTTCTGTTGTGACAGTAATTATTACTTTATAAACTATTTCATTCATACCCGTGTCAAAAACGACTATTTTTATCTACGTAGAACAGTGGTGCTCAAACTTTCTGTGTCAGGTACCACCTGAGAAAATATTGAGCTCTCCGAGTACCACCAACATCATAATATCGCAGTAAAGGCTCCTATTCACTTCATGCCTAATGTGATGGCTGTTATTTCTGTTAACGGAGCACAGTGACTCTAGGCATATTATAGTCTCTCTGCTGAGCATGAATGTTGTACTGCAGCCGGCTGATTATGCTTTCAACTGCACAATATGTTCCTACACACCAGTGTGGTAGCCAGGCCGTGCCCTCCTTCCTAGTGACACAACAC
The DNA here is from genome assembly GCF_034702125.1 of Engraulis encrasicolus. Lineage (NCBI taxonomy): Eukaryota > Metazoa > Chordata > Actinopteri > Clupeiformes > Engraulidae > Engraulis > Engraulis encrasicolus. The sequence continues at coordinate 56,882,779 of NC_085858.1, read as the reverse complement.
CTACGCCGTTGCAACTAGTCAGGTCAAGATCAATGCAACCTACTTTCTGAGTTCCCGAAAATACGGGAACTCCTTTCACTTTGTCGGGAAGCAAACAACCATAAGCAAACCAAGGGAGGCGGGTCAACCATGCCGTTTGGGAAATGTTCATTGTTATGCTCTTGGTCAGACCAAGTCTCGAAGAGATTTGAATGTCGATGATAATCAGGCTACCAGTGTGGAGTCAACAATTCTCACTCTTCCTCTCTCATACACACACAGCAAACACAGGTCATTTAGCCATTACTGCAGTCAAGACAGTTTGGAGTTTGAACTCCATCCAACAATTCTCAAACTTCATAATACACACTGGGATCTACATAAACACAATTTGGTCACTTTAGGAACATACCTTTGCCGTTTTTGGCTAATTGCAGACTGGTCACATGTAAGCAAAAACGTGACCATTTTCCAGATGAACAACTTGCAACAGGTTCCAAGTGGTAACCCCACCAGCTGATCTAGCTCATTTTTGGGTGCCAATCTTACCCACCTCATTGCCACACCCACCAGAGGGAACCCGGCAGACGACTAGTTATGTGGGTTGTATGTAATGTATGCATGTATGTCTGTATATAGGCCTGTGTCCTCCGTTTTTTTTCTTTTTTCTTTTTTCTCAGTTGTGCAATAGTCCTGTCTTAAGCGAGTGTTGCTCAGGGACACAAAAAGAATTTCAGTGAAAACTGACAATAAAGTCTAATCGTATCGTATCACAGTTCCTCTAACTGGGGACCATGCCAGACATCCTGCTACCCATATAAATTGGAAACCTTCCCAACTTGGCTGAACCCCCTGGGCCCATGGTCTACCCACACGGAAAAGATATATAAAATTCAGAACTTAATCTGATATTTGTATGGATAATCTATGAGGGACTGGCATCACATTAAGGTTTAGCTGTTGCCAAAATTTTACACGTTTCATTTTACACTAATCTACCGAAAAATGTACAAAAAATTCTCTGTCACATGACATATTTCAGAATTCATATAAAACTTGTAAGAATTGTGTATGAATTGTAACTTATATATCATTACTATATGGGTAGCAGCAGGGAGTTTCACTGTCTGGTCCAACAGTATGTTTGAAAGAGGATACTAAATGCCTTATGAGACATAGTGTTCTACCAAAATCCTGCAACTGACTCAGAAAAAAATCAATGGAGAGGATTGGTAGTTAGTAGTGTTTATTGGTGCAGTACAGTGCAGACCCAAATGGCAATACAGTACACATCCAAATGACAATACAGTGCAGACCCAAATGACAATACAGTGCAGACCCAAATGACAATGCAACAAAATCCCCACAGGACCATAATCCAGATTAATAATAATAATAATAATAATAACAATAACATGTCTCTTTAAAAAATAAAGTAAACATAACCCCCTCAATGATATAGTTTAATCGATCGTAACCTGTACCGAATATGGATCAACTACTGTACATCCGAAACAGGAAATTCATGGTCAGTTTATATTTCCAGATGCAGATGGTAAAGCTAGACAGATAATGCAAGACTTTCCCAGTCCCAGATGTTTACATCAGGTATATTTTTACTATAGTGAATAATGTAGTTTTAGTGAATGGGAGGCACAGCTGGTATATAAGGTACAGCACAGATCACATCTATGATGCAAATAGGCTGAAGCTAGGCCGAAGATGTTGGTGGTGGAATTGGTTCTTGTACTATGTTTTGTAAAGTAATTGTATTATGCCCGCTATGAATATGCGGGTTTAGATCTGGAGAGGGGGCTGTTCTATGCTGTGTGTGTGTGGTGTGCGTGTGCGTGTGTGTGCGTGTGTGTGTGTGTGTGTGTGTGTGTGTGTGGTGTGCGTGTGCGTGTGTGTGCGTGTGTGTGTGTGTGAGTTACATGAGGGGAGTCTTTAGACTCAGGACATACAGGAACAGCACCATGAGAGATGGAGTCAGACCCGGGGCCTTAGATGCCCACAAGGCGGGGAGATCTCATGGCTTTCCCATCTGGGGGGAAAACACACAAACACACAAGATGTCAGTTGAGGCAATGGCAACGGAAATACACATGAGTGACACGAAGCCTAGCAGTCACCACTCTGTTTCTTATTGAAAATCAGACCACTCCTGTTGACTTACTGTATATACCAGCAGGGCCTATGGCACCACTCCTGTTGACTTGTACCAGCAGGGCCTATGGCACCACTCCTGTTGACTTACTGTATATACCAGCAGGGCCTATGGCACCACTCCTGTTGACTTACTGTATATACCAGCAGGGCCTATGGCACCACTCCTGTTGACTTATACCAGCAGGGGGCCTATGGCACCACTCCTGTTGACTTACTGTATATACCAGCAGGGCCTATGGCACCACTCCTGTTGACTTACTGTATATACCAGCAGGGCCTATGGCACCACTCCTATTGACTTACTGTATATACCAGCAGGGCCTATTATATGACACCACTCCTGTTGACTTATACCAGCAGGGCCTATGGCACCACTCCTGTTGACTTACTGTATATACCAGCAGGGCATATGGCACCACTCCTATTGACTTACTGTATATACAGGGCCTATGGCACTTGACTGGAGGATAGGACAGGCTAGCTTGACTTGATTGGAGGATATGACAGGCTAGCTTGACTTGAGGTATGGGTGAGATAGGACAGGCTAGCTTGACTTGAGGTATGGGTGGGCCCAGGTTTAGACTGAATAGAATAACTAAGTGAAGGATCATTTGAGGGAAGATAGTGAAAAAGCAGATTTAAAACTGATTACTGATCGCTTCCACTGATTACATGGCGCTATTCAGACTAGGGATGTTAACCGATAACCGTTTAACCGATAGTCGACCGGATCAACTTTAACCGGTTAAAATTTTCTGCCACCGGTTAGCCGGTTGTAATAATAATAATAATAATAATTTCCTCCCAAAAATCCCCAAAAAACGATATTTTTGAGGTTTTAGTACGACAATGCAGCATTCTCCATCTGGCAACAGTGGTTGGACATGGCAGGTCCTGTCTGCGCAGCAAAAAAAAAGGCTTATGTGAAAAATCTATATTTTTTAAATCAGTGCTGTGCATATCAGGCACACGAACATTGTATAATTTAAGATTACCGGTTAACCGGTTAACCACCGGTTAATGAGTATCAGTAGCCGGTTAAGAGTTTTTCTCAATTTTTGCCATCCCTAATTCAGACATGCCGCTATTCTGACATTCTGTCTATTGTCTGAATACTGGCAAGTTTCCCATCGAAATCTGCTGTGTCTGTGGTTTGTGCCACGTTGCTCAAGTTTTATCAGTTTAGGGCAGTGTTTCTCTATATCCCAATGTGACTATGCTCCATACATTTTTTCATTTTTCCAAGTACCCCCTACAGTGTGCTCGCATACCCCTAGTGGTACACGTACACCTGGTTGGGAAACACTGGTTTAGGGAGAGTGCATGCAGTTACCCAAACCCAAACCCTGACCCTAACCCTAACCCTAACCCTGACCCTAACCCTGACCCTAACCCTGACCCTGACCCTATGGCATTTCGGTGTGTCTGGATAGCACTTGCCCCTTGCTTCCACCGGTGTTCTTGAAGAAGATATGAAGAGCTTCATTGCAAAATGATGTATATCCATTTTGTAACACTCCACTGGATAAGGCATTTCATTGCATTGTGTTATAAAATGCATTTTATATAGGTTTAAAAAGTATGTTCTCAAAATATTTGAATGGCAAGAATTCACACACAGATGAGAGGACATCTGAACAGTCATTTCCAATAATAAAATACAAAAGTCAAAAATGGTGGATACGTTGTTTTGTAATGAAACTTCATATTTACATGGATACAGTTATTCTGGGAATCATGTATGCTGGATGGCTGCATATACAGTAGAGGTTTGTGGTCAGTAAGTATTGAGTTGCTGATGTTACCTGCTGCATCAGCGCCCCAAACCAGCGGCCCCATTGAGATGGCAGCAGTGTCATGGAAATCAACAGAACGCCGCTGCCTCACGGGGAGATCCGGGGAACAGTGCTGTAAACAGGAAAGGAGAAGCATGGCACAATAGCTGATGATTATGTTGCTCCTATTGAAACACTGCAAGTGTACATAATCTCACAACAGTCAGGAAAACCGCACCTAGTGGTTGAAACCACCACTGAGACTGTCGGTGAACTGCAGTGCCGGTGAACGTCCCAATTGTGCACTCATTACTTCCCAGCACATACACGTGACACTGTGCTTTCACAGAATCTCCTCAATAGTGGAATTATTCTAAAATGCTCCAGTAACCTAGAACTACAGTACTACTTAAATGCAGGACTCACAGCTGTGCAGTCGTTGTTTGCCACTAAGCACAGGTGGATGTTGCAGTGCAGGTAGACCTTGGAGGCATCAGCTGTGAAGGTGAACATCCTGAAGGAGAAACGACCTGCTGTGCTGACCCCATTCTGAAGCAGCTCCACTGTGTTGTCATTCGGGTTGGGACACCTAGTAGACACATGCAGTACAAACACAGTTAGCTGGTGGCAACAGCAAGGCTTCAGGAGTCAATGTTGACTTGAGGTAGAGAGGAGTGAATTGAGTATCTATATTCATCAGTTTCAGGAGGTTCTCTCTCTCTCTTACTCGTTCTTGACCAGGTCCCAGCGGATGTGGTAGTTCGGCTGATTGACAGGAGTGGCCCAGCAGGAGTCAACCACCGTGGCGATCTGGCGACTGTCCACCCCTTCCACCCGCACCTCCATATAGAGCCTCTGGTCCAGCACCACATTCACCTTCCCTGAGTAGGCATGGGAGAAGCCGGCATCCACAAAGGGAATCATGCGCACTCGGTAGGTTCCTTCCCCTCCTGGCAACGTCTTGCACACAACACTGTTAAGCATAAAACACGACTTATATTAACACATTGAATCCCAGGCGTTGTTTGGAATTTTAGCACTGGACTCCAGTCAGTTTAACCACTCTATAATTTTTTGAACAGCCACCAAATATTTCGTCTTAGACCTACAGACACATGTCATGGCTTGTTTAAAAGCTGAATAGTAATGGTGGGGTGGCGTCCGCGCCAATCTCTTATCCTGAGCGTTTCGCTCGGTGCGTAATTCCAAGAGCAGTATAAAGAAAAGGGAGAAAGGAGTTGCACACTGGAGCTGAATGCAAAATCAGAAACTGTATTAAACAAAGCCGAAAAAAGTAAATGAAACCGACAGACAAGGGACAAACGTTTCGGGTCTAGCCTATCATCAGTGTTCCCAGTTTAACCCCCAAATTGGGAACACTGATGATGGGCTAGACCCGAACCCTTGTCTGTCGGTTTAATTTACTTTTTTCGGCTTTCTTTAATCATACCTGCAAACTCAGGAGGGTTGAAAAAGGTGACAAACTAATCGCGGCGCCGCGGCAAACCCGCGAGCCCCCCCCCCTAACCGCCACAAAAAAGAACAGTTAAAAAGACGATATTATATATACAAGGCTTACACTATTAGAAATCAGACTTCTGAACTAATTTTATTCATCACCAGCCAATATATGTCTTACAAGCCACCCAGAGGCAATTCTACGTTAAGCCGGGACCCTAAGCGAAAATTCAACAACTACTGTAGTTTAAAGTCTTAGCTGTTGTTCACCATCTAGTTTGGGGGCTCCAAGCGGCTGCCTATCTAGCTTAGTGACAAAAAGCGCCTCTGCACTCACCACCTGTCAAAATTTAAGTTGTCCTATTTATTATTACCAGCCAAAAGGAGGGAGCACACGGTCACTTGGGGTTGTCTTAACTTTGAGCCCCACTGCAATTGACTATGAAAGCATTTGCTGCTTTTGGCTAAAGAGGGTAAATAATAGGGAAATGTATAATATAATAAGCTGTATAAAATAGTACCAAGGCATTTTAGTGAATTTATGAATGAATGAGAGCCGAATTTCAGCATTTCCCCAATTGAGCTCTTCAGCGTTGACGTCAACTTGTATGCGGCGTTTGGACTACCGGTTCCATGGCGATTTTTTACATTGCAAAATGCCATAGAGATTCAGGTTTGGCAAAAATATAAGTTGCACGGCAACAACGAACATTAGCGTGTCCCCGCATCCCTTTCTCATTAGTGGAACGGATCGTATCATCATGTTGGTGTATTCACATGTTAAATCATGACGATTATAATTCAATATTGCTAACCCCTTTCTGATCATTAAAACTTCCGAACTACATACTTTCCTTTGGTTGCCATGGGTACAACCTTCCGCACGTACATGCCGTTAGATACTGGCGCCGTTTCTGTAGTCGCCAAAAGCTTCCGGGTTTAGCATATGGACGCAACATCGTATTTATGTCGAAGTTTGACACAAAATGATCAACCATGTCATACCTACAGCCTATTTTTAACACCCTCGACAGTTTGCGGGGGTTCGCTAAGCGCGTGCTTGCACTCGGAGCTTATTTTAAATTTACCCCTATTCATTCCCAACGGAGGCCGGAAGCCGATAGGAACCAGGACGTCCTTAAATGCTAACATGAAAGACTACAATCTACTACATGCTTCCGCTTCCGCTGAAGAACTCTATACAATGGTGTTGTAGCCTACTATGAAGAAGCATTGGATTGTAGAAAAAGATAAAGACAGATGTCATCTAGGTTAATAGGCTATTTAGATTAATAATATGATGTCCTTGGTTGCTAACATTAAATTCATGATTGCACACGTTGCAAAATGAGTCATATAGCTATTGAGACAAATAGCCATTGCTATGCATTCCTCTGACGTTTATGAAGGTTTCATCGAGTGTGTATCTGACATAAGGGAACTAAATTTAGTTCTCTGCTAATCTGCCAATTTATAGCGCAGTCAGTCCCTGCCAACCGCCATTCTAACACATTTTCTCACTGAAGTATTTAATACCGTTTTGGTCAAATATCAAAACAAGCATGAATATATTGCTGTCAATTTAAATAAAGCAAAACATCCATGTTAGGACCGCAGACCTGCTGCCGTTGGGCTAGGCTATTTATTTTCACAAGTGGACGGCCTTAGCTAATGAAACAATTCACAATTCCCAAACCCTGCTCAAATCCTTTACCTTTGAAACGGCGATTTGGACAGCGGTCATTTGTAAAAGGGAAGCGACAGTACCAAGGTAGAAGATAATGACAGGGGGGATACGTGTGTTTCGCGAACACCGTTTCAGCTGTTCACTCCGACTGGTGCGGTGGCTCGAGTTTTGCCGCTAATAGAACCAGCCATCTGAATTACCGCTCTGATTGGCCTATGTTTCCCCCAACACACGTTGCGGCCAATGGGAACTACAGGCAGAGATCAATAGAATGTCGCTCAACCGTAATGTCTGTAGAACTAGCAGAGATTCTATGAGTACCGTATCCAGTCTATCTGTTTGTAATCTGTCTACCCCCCCCAACAAAAAAAACCTCTTCGGATCTACACGATTCACATACGTGACCTATTTTGAGATCAAAAAGGCGAATTTCGCCGAAAGGTGACAAGTTTGCAGGTATGTTTAATACAGTTTTTGATTATGCATTCAGCTCCAGTGTGCCACTCCTTTCTTCCTTTTTTTGTTTAAAAGCTGAGAATCTCAGATTACTATATGTGGAAACGGTATGTTCCTTCTTCAATTCTGAAGTTACCCCACTTTAAGCAAGGGTTAGCTTAGCTACTGACTCTGTAGGAGTTTTGACTTTGTAGGTGTTTTCATGATCGATGTCAGATCTGTTCATCACATAATTACAAAAAATCATCCAGAATGTGCTTTAGAATGTTTGGATTTGGAATTCATTAACCTATACAGATTTCAACTTTCTGCCTTCTATACATTTCTATATGTTAACACATTGCCTCCCAAATCACGTGAAAGTTTTTGTGTGTGTGTGTGTGTGTGTTTTTTTTAATGAATTCTGAATCTACACATTCTAAAGCACATTCTGGATGATTTTTTCCATCATAGAAAAGTTATGACAGTTAGAAAGGACACTGCAAGTTAATTGAGGCTAACCAGACAATTACTTTTTTGGCAACTTTATGTAGAAGATTGACAATTATGCATAAATTGTCAGAAACTCCACATTCGTCAAACGTTTTCCATAATTTGGAGAAGTAATTCCAACGTAAAAAACACAATGAAATAGTGAAAAGACTAACGAGACGAAGTGTTTAAAAATATGCACAATTTCAAGTATAAAATTCTAAACACAATGAAATAGTGAAAGGCCACCTGTCCAGAGGGTTGATGTCCACGTTCATGGAGAGGGTCTGAGTGAGGGGGTAGGCACAGCTGAAATTCAGGTGTATCTGTCGCTCTCTGCTGATGGGGCCACTGGCAGAGTTGGACTCCCCCTGGATCGAGTTCTCATAGATGAAGTGAGTGCTGTTGCTCTGTTGAACAGCATGCAAAGGAGACAGCACAGGAGAATGTGTAAGTGTGCATTGCATCAAATAACTTGATAATAGCTCTTGTATTTTTCTGTTTTTCAAAACGTTTTCTTAAAAGCGGTGCAAATATTTACAGTGTCCCAAATAAACTTCCAAAATGCAAAACAAAAGATAAATGCAAAATAAAGTGGCTTTAAGTTTGCCAGGCTAAATCAAAATGACCCTGAACAGAACTACACTACAGCCTAAAATGTACAATACCTTTCCCCAAGTCAGCCTAACCACAACTGAAGCTCTGGAGCCTCTACTGGCCTTGTATACCCGTAGCCCCTCCCCACAGATGAGTCCAGTTGCAAAAGTAAATCAAGTAACTAAATAACAAAATTCTATATAACAATTGAAAAGAATGAACACAAAGTGCATAACACCCAAAATAAATCCCCTCCACACATAATAAAATACATTTTCCCCAAATCCAGTAAAAACACCCAGGCCACTAAAATCGTATGCACCGCCCAGTGTGCTCGGACCACCCAATAATTACTCAGTGGACCGGTCCCTCAGTTTTGTTTTAACAGATGAATGAGTGTTTGGGAAAAAATATTGTGTGTTGAAACGCGAGTGGTTAAGCAAACAAACAAACAAACGCTACCAAAATGCTGGTTGGCCACCCCTGCACTCGGTAACAAATGCAAATGAAATGCTATGGAAAATGGTGAAGTGTTTAACGTTGAAACCGGTTAAACCATGACAGAAAACAGTATGGGATGAAATGCTACTCACTGCAGTAGGTCAGCTGGTGTTTTAAATGTGCTGGGAGAAAGCTGCCTAGATGCGCTTATGTTAGTGACGGTGTGTGTGTGTGATTCGGTGTAAGCCTCACGGCTCACTCCTTGACAGTGGTGATCAAGTGGGAAAAGCATTTGTACCCTGACAGACGTGCCACAGATGTGGTCGTCATTGTTGAAGGAGAACTCCAGTCGGCCATCTTTGAGTGTGCCATTGCAGTTGGGGTCGTTGAGGTGAAGGGCGTCTGCTGAGAAGCCGGCCTCAAACAGCTGGCAGCGAGACAGAGACATGGTTCCTGTGCTGCTGGAACACTGCTCCATAGAGTCTGGTCAGGGGAAAGATCACTGTGCGTCAGTGGCAGACTTGATAGAAATTACTGGATGTACAAATTGTAAATATACTTGGACCTCACCAAAGCACTTAGGTCTGGCGTGGTCCTCATTGCAGAAGCAGCCGTAGACTCCATCTTTCTGGCCACACCACTCATCCTCAGTACAGTCCAGATCCTCACAGGGGTCAGCTGCAGCTACCAAGTCAAATGGCACATTCACAGTCATTTACAACAGCTACTCATATTGATATGAAGACTATAGAAAAAATATTTTGATGTTCCAAGACACTACTAATTCAGGAGCATAAAGGTCGCTGGCTGTGCTATACTGTATTGGTAGACAGAAATGTCCAGTTGTACTCACAGCAGTGAAGTGCAGAGCGCCATTCTGGTGTTTGCAGCCCCAGCACACTGCAGGCTGTCTCGTAAGCCTCCACTGCTGAGCACAGCATGCCATTGGCTGGCGTGTAGGCACAGAGATCGTACACACAGGAAGTGATGTAGGCTTGAGGGTCAACATGCAGGTGGCATCGTTGGAATGGCCCGCTGCTGTTGCTGATGATGCTGCAGAGCTCTGTGTATTCTTCTCTCAAGAGACACGCGTCATCACCGATCTGGTCACTGGCACCACATCTATTGAGGATGGGGAGGAAAGCAGGACACATAAGAACCCCACTTCCTGCATCCCTGATTGACATTGACATTGAATTCTGAATTAGGTATGTTTGTGTTTTAAAGGTGTAAAACTTCAATGTTCACACCAACCAACCATCATCTCCTAACTCACCCAGGACTGCTGACGTCGGATTTCCAACTCTGACCAAACTGTGTATCAGTCTGTGCCAGACTGCCGTCGGGCAGAACCTTGTCGTCTGCTGGGTTTCCATTGTTATTCCCACACATCCCACAAACTGATTGGTGGAAACCAGGGTTGAGTCTGACCAGGAGTCTACTGCGACCATCAAACTGCACCACCAGCTCCCCTGAGGCATTCACCACCACAAATCCAGAGTCTCGTGTCAACTTTGCAAGGGAGCCAATCTGAATGCTCTTCGAATTGTTAGCATGGCCATCAACCTGAAAGCATATTAAGACCCAATTGAATGAAAGTGCATGGAGGTGTCTATGAAAACACAAAGTTTTAAATTGTTGCACACTGGGTGTAGAGGTGTATGTCACAGCAAAGGGAAGCACCTTGACTCTCTTGTTCTGGCCAATGGTGATGTGCCTTTCTACTCCTCCTCTAGAGAGCCACATGTCCACCGTGGACACAAATGACACCACCTGGTTACCACGGTGACTGTTGGCTGCAACTACACGGAAGGCCAAGGCATCCTGACTGATGTTGCCACAAGTGTGACTTATCTCATACGAACAGGTTCCCTACGGATGGAAACACATACAGTACATACATACATCAGTTCTTGTGTGTTACAACTGAACATTGAGACATTCGGAAGTGATCCTCTTAGAAATGTGCTCTTTGTCCAACCTGAAAGTGAGCCACAGCCCCATCAAATGTGCTGTAGTGAGGGTCTCCCCAGACAGTGCAGGTTGACAGCTGACCATAGCAACCACGTCGACCATCTTTGACAGAGCACTTCTGAGAGGGAGGGCAGGAGGACTGGGTGCAGCGGAGGTCGTTTTGGGCAAAACATTTACAGTGATGAGAGCAGTCTGCAGACCAGAAGGTTTCTCCAATCTGACAAATACAAGGAACGCTGACATTGAAAAGCATCTGCATGCTGTGGTGTGCACATGAAATCAGGACACATAAGGATGTGAATTTTACCTCAAAGTAGAGGCCATCATACAGACAGCCACACTGCTCCGCTGGAACACAACGCCCCCCACTCCTCACAAACCCTTCATCACAGAAGCAGCCTTCAGCACAGGTTCTGTCACAGCTGGCATCAATGCTGCTAGCACAGGTGTGGCCACACTCAGTGCCACACAGGTCATAGTGGCTGTTATCTGGACACTCCATTTCTGTTTGAATGGTAAATGAACATAGTATTTCACGCATTTTAGTGGACAACACTACAAATATTATTTATGGTATATATAAATATTTATTATATGGTGTGGCTTCATCGGTCGAATGCTCCATTCATTTCAATGGGGCTCCCCAACGTTCGCACGTCTGATATTTGAGATAACGGACGTGTTGGTCTATATCAGACCGCTGTCAATGGCAACAAGACTTTTCACTGCTAAAGCGAATGTTTCATATCACTCCGCAGGGGGTCCGGTCTTTTGTCACTCTAATCAGCTGCTGTGATAGACAACACCTGTTGTCTAGGCTACCTGTTGCCTAGCGGTGTTCCACAACGGCACTGTTTTGTTTTGCGCAGCAACAATCTTTTGACATGAAAAATTATAATAAACTTAACATTAAATAAAGAAATGTCCCCACCATGTGTGAATCATTTAAGTATATCCATATAATAAGCGCGCTTCGAGGTCTAAAGATTCTCTCTGTCGTGCTGCTATTCCGCTGTAGCGACCTTCTCGCCGAACGTTAACCCTTACATAATATATAATATATTGATGATTTTTAGCCCTGGATACCCCAAACACTTACGGCAGGAGGAGTTTTGTCTCCAGGGGTAGATGATAACGTTTGCTGCTTGACATGCACTGACGTAGGCCTCCATTGCTCGACAGGAGACATCGTCTCTGTTTCCAGAAAGGCAAACATCAAAGACACAGTCATTGAAGAATGTCTGGGGATCCACATGCGCATGGCAGAAGCTCAGTGGTCCAGTGCCAGCTCTGAGTAGTTCACACATGGCACGGGCTCTCTGGTCATCATGGCATACTGGGCAGGACTTTCCACATCCTCCAGTACAGGGGATGCCATCGTCAACCTTCCAGTAGTTCCCAAAGTCAGAGGCAGAGAGGACTTGAGAGCCTGAAACCTGATTCTGGACAGTGAAGTCATCAGCCTGGAGGCCGTTGAAATTGCCACACAGGCCACAGGTGGCTCCACTGTAGTTAGATGGCACTGTGATATCCAACACCCAGCGGCCATCGTAACTGACAGTCAGGCCAAAGTCTGTTGTCACGAATGTGTGGAGACCATTGCCATAGACCGATACTTTGCCATGATCAAGGAGGACTGGTAGGTTTCTTGTCTCCCCATTTACCTGAGGACGGATATCATATTGTGGTTAAGTGTCCAATTACTGTACAGCAATTTCACTTTTGACAAAGATTGCAAAACCTGCAAAGTTGAAATTGATCTAAAGGAATGTCGAAACACTTACTTGTACAGTGCCCGGATGGTATTTTGAGATGTAGACCTGATGCCCAGACACATTGACGTAAACTGCCACAGTAATGGAGACCTGTCGACCGTTCCATGCCTCATTGCGGGCCTCCACCTGGAAATGTGGTAGACCCTGGCTTCCATTACAGACAGATGCCAGGACATAACGGCATGTGCCCTGGAAGTCGAATTTCCGCCTGTCAAAGGAGGTGTAGTGAGGGTCTCCAGAGGCCCTGCAGGTGGCTTCAGGTTTAGGATGACAACCAAACTTGCCATCCACGGTGCGACAGGACTCCTGTTCACTGCAGGAAGAGGCAGTGCAATGGGACTGACCAGTCAGGCCATTACAATGGCAGATTTGCTGGCACTCTTCACCATACCAGTAGCGCTCTCCACTCTGTCTGTAGCGTCCGCCATGGTGGCAGCCACAGCCTGTGGGAGGCACACAGCGATCCCCACTCAAGAGGAAGCCATCATCACACTGGCAGCCCTCCTGGCACTGCTGATTGCACATGAAGGGGAAAGACAAGCTGGGGCAGGAAGCTGGGCAGGACGTTCCACATATCTCGTAATGGCTGTTTAGAGGGCAGGTTACCTCTGTAAAGAGAAATGACATATTAATACCATTACTAAATATTGTATGTTACGGGATAAAAGACTGACATTGTGTGGGATAGTCATTCCCTCACCACAGTTGGTCAGGTTCCTCCATTCCCCTACTATAATACCAGTCTGTTGGCAAAGCAGAGTGTATCCACGCAAAGCTTCACAGAGTGCTTCTTGAGAGCCTTGCATCCTCACAAGTTCCTGAACACAATCTTCAATCCGTGCCCGGGGGTCAAGACTTGCTTGACACTGGCCAAAAGGTCCATCGGCGGATCCCATGATGGCACAGAGTTCCCTGTAATGTGTAGTGTTCTGGTAGTGTCCTGGTTCCCACACTTGGGGTTCTACACAGTGTGCTGAGAGGGAGCCGTCTCTCCAGCTGTCTCCAAACTGCTGTGAGCTGTTCAGCTGAACACCAGTTGGAGAGAAGAAGTCATCGTCGGGGTAGCCATTCAGATTTCCACACAGTCCTCCTAGCGTGCCATTGTAGTTACCAGGAGCAGTGATGCGGATGACATGTGGCCAGTCGGCTCTCACCAGCACACCAAAGTCAGTTTCTATGACAACACCTTTGACACTGCTGTGGTAGATGCGAATATGGCCTGAGCTGACACTGAAAGGAATGCCAACTGTTTGTCCATCCACCTAATAAGATAAAAGTAGTGTTAGAATTGTTAGCAATTCCCATATTTCCACCTTTTTTTAATCACCCTTTAAAGTTGGCCACCTGACTATTCATTTACCTTTGTTGTGGCTCCATCGCCCATCTCCACAGAAACTTGCGTCCCTTCTGTTTCAAACTTCAGGTTTCTAACAAAGTCTCTCTGGCCTCTAGGAACTTTCTCAACTGTAACTTGAAAGTGTGTCAGTTGTGACTGTCCTCTGACTCTTGCCAGTGTCAGACTGCAGGCCCCCGGGTAGTGGAATGTCTTTTTATCAAATGTGCTGTATGACTCGTAACTCTTCACCCAGCAGGTTTCATAGCTAACGGGTCTGCAGCCCCTCATGCCTTCATGGACTGCACACTTCTCCAGATCTCCACAGCCGTGTGCTTGGCAAGTCATTGACCCAAGACTGCAGGTGCAACGCCTTCCACAGTCTTGGTCTAGCACCACAGTTTCCCCAGCCCTGTAGTACCGCCCTTCAAATGTGCAGCCACAGTCACTCTGCCGAACACAGTCCCCTGCACTTAGGACGTAGCCTGAATCACAGATGCAGCTCTCCTGGTTGGGCAGTGGGCAGTTCTGGGGGGCATTGGGGTTGCTGCAAGTAGCAGGACACCCTGTTCCTTCAGACTCAAAATGACTGTTGGCTGAACAAGGGATTTCTATGGAGGAAGAAAATATGTCAACAAGTTTCTCAACGTATGGATGACTGTATAAAGAATATGGTGTAGACAATCATTACTCACCACAGAATCCTTCATTTCTCCACTGACCCAACTGGATGCCCTCCTGTTGGCACTGGGCAGCATACACATTGAGGGCTTGGCAGAGGATGGGCTGGTAACCACCTCCCACACAGAGATCATACACACAGTTCTCCTCAAAGGTCTGTGGAGGTAGGCTTGAGTGACAGGCAGCAAAGGGGCCAGCATTGTTGCTGAGGATTCCACAGTGAGCAGTATTCCCATACAGCTGCCTTTGGCTTGAGGTGCAGACAGCACATGCTAGTCCGGCACAGCGCACGGCATGGCAGCCAGGGTCAGTGTCCCCTTCCGCCTTCCAGCTGTTGGCAAACTCCACGTCCGAGCTGACAAGCTGGCCACTGGGCGTCCGGAATTCATCGTTAGACTTATGGTTGAAGTTGCCACAGAGACCACATGTCCCGTTCTGGTACTCATAGGGAACTGAGATTGCGACATAGTGGGAGGCATCATAGGTGACTAGCAGTCCAAAGTCTGTACTAACAGCTATAGACCGTCCTGACTGGTAGACTCTGATGGCTCCATCTTTTAGACTGAATGGGGTTGTTACAAATGTCCCATTGACCTATGACAAAATGACATATTCATCATAAGATGATTCTGTGATGATTTTATGATTCTGGTATGGTTTCATTTCAAGTAAGCTGTTCTCACTTACCATGGCTTTATAACGGTCTCCTTTGACAAGTTCAATCTCTTCACCATACGCCCACACCCTCACAAGGCGGGTCCATGCCACACGTGTGCTTCCTCGATGTTCATTCTTACCCTCAATTCGATAATAAGGCAGTCCATTGCCACATGCCTGAGGGATTTCAGAGATATTAAGCCATCAAGTGTCACATTTTAAAATGGGGGGGGGGTTATTTGATGAAAATGTTCAGATTCAACTTTTGCCCAGATTTAGGAATTTAAAAATATGTATCGTTCCACCCATTGATGCTGGATGTTGCGTTGTGCAACATTGGCCCTGGCGCCTGGAGCTGCATGACGCAAAATTCAGGCTCATGAGATTTGAGACAAGTGCAGGTGGCGCAGGAAAAGCACTGCCAGAGTCCTGCAAAATGAGATTTGCAGGCCACTGATGTGCATGTTTCTGCTCAAATGGTCAGAAATAGTCTTCATGAAGTCTGTAGGGGGGGGGGGGAGGGGGTACCCAGCTGTGGGGCCTATGCGTACAAACCGTCACGATTTGCATGTACCAAAAACATCAAGATTGGCACATTCACCATTGGTGCCATTGATGTCGTTAATTTTTCCTCACATGTGTGGTGGAAGAGGGTTTTGTCACTGAATAATAAGCCCACATTACAGTTTTCTAAGCATAGTAGAAACACATAGATCTGGGGTGCGATTCTCAAAGTGCGAAGTAGCTAGTTTGTTAGCAATGTTGCATAGTAAATACTATAAAAGTTGCTAACTCTTGTGTCTCGAACGTTAGCACACAAAGTAACTACTGCTTGGAGTAATGTGCACTCTGAAGTAGTGGTGACTTTGAAAGTGAGGTGCCTCCTATCCGTATCTGGACAGTGAAGTTGAAGTACAGCTGGAGTAGATCCATTGAGTCCAGACATCACCTCAGCCACCCCAAGTAACACACAGCGCTAGTCTACTTCAGAGCGTGACTCCACCCATTAGCTAAACTTGTAGTACATATTTGACCACAAATGTGTCAATATCTTTTAATCCTGTGGTGCAAAAGCGATGAAAATCAATCGACATGCACACAAAGTGATGATACAGCTGTGAGAGTGTTCAGAACACAAATTCACGTCATGTCATTTGTTCGTGAAAAAAAAACCGTCATATCCTTGGAATCTGATGAATCCCACACTAATAATATACTTTTAGCTGTATGCCGATTGAATTGCGTCTCATTTCGATGTGTAATTTGTGAAATATTTAGATAAGAAAGTATTGGTTTCTCCCGGAAATGCGCTGGATTACGTGTCAACTATTTAAAAAATTTTGGCGCGAATTTCATTTCATAGCCTAGGGGTATTTACGCTTGCCTATCAATGGGAAGACGCGAGCCACGCAGGTTCGAAACTAGTGTGCAGCATGTTGACAACAACTCGTGAAATCGTGTTTTGGACCCTACAGTGTAACACATTTTCCCTTGGCTGCACGTGTGTGTTGGTAATGCACAACATAAATTATCTATTTCTGCCAGATATTTCCAAAATTGTGGCACTGTAACCATGTGGATTCGAACCGGTGTGGCTTCTGTTTTCCCATTGGGATGCAAGCGTGAATACCACTAAGCTATGGAATGAAATCTGCGCGAAAATTTCTCAGGGATATGACACTTTAACAGACGATTTTCTGGGAGTAACCACAACTTTATTGTCCAAATATTTTACAAATTACACCTCGGAATGAAACGAAATCCAATCGGCATGCAGATAATACTGCATTATTGGTGCGGATGGTGTCAGATTGTAATGCCACGTCCGTGTTTTTTCACAAAGAAATTACAAGGTGTGTTGTGGAGGTAACTACAAAGTACGTCTGTAGTTCAAAGCTAACATTGCGGGAACGCACCCCTGATTTGAAATTGTTGGCATTCTCAAAGTTCACTGATTTATCGTTTTCACTTGGGTGATCCAACTCGCTTGACTTTTGTCACTTTGGTCCCTTTCGTTCTTTAACTTACACCACATTATTGTGACATATTAACAATATCTGTGATTTGACAAAACTGTGTTAATATTACAGGGTTTTTCCTTTAAAGTTTGTTTTTGTGAAAAACGGTTTAACTTGCAAAACCACCCACACCCCTCCATCAATACTGTATTACCTTTGACCTGTATTATGACCTTGAACCTTTGTAGCTAGCATTGTTCAAAGTATTACTGTGATATGTAAGATCATAAAATTGCTATTAAGGGAAATAATTCATTTGTTGTACTGGGACAGCCATCGAAAAACACCTATTATACCCTTAAAGGGACACTGTGTGAGATTTTTAGTTGTTTATTTCCAGAATTCATGCTGCCCATTCACTAATGTTACCTTTTTCATGAATACTTAGCACCACCATCAAATTCTAAGTATTCATTATGACTGTAAAAAGTGCAATTTTCATACATGAAAAGGGGGAAAAGGGGGATCTTCTCCATGGTCCGCCATTTTGAATTTCCAAAAATAGCCATTTTTAGCTGCATAAATGACTCTACTTGGATCATACTAGAAAATATTTGTTTATTACTTTATTACTTTATTACAAATTTGGCAATAGGCAGCCCAGTTTCAATGAGCACCATAGTTCCAGTACCTTTTTTGACCATTTCCTGCACAGTGTAGCTTTAAAAATTGATTCTTACATTAGTTTGACCTTTATTATGACCTTGACATTGCACTTATATAGTTCAAAGTACTACTGTGATATAGCATCACACATGTAAGATTTTTTTAATGGCAAATCATGAACATACTCATGTGTAGTTCTGGGATAACCGTGGATAAACTGTTGAAATAGGTGAACAACGCACATTTTCTGGGTGGAAAAAAGTAATTTCTGGGGTAGAGGGGGGTGTTAAGAAGATTTTTTCAAAACAACTACACAGGGGTGTTTCAAACATGTGTTAGCATCAGAAAATCAGGGCAATTGTGGTATTTGGTATTCCCCCCATTTAAAACATCATGCAAGCTAATTAAAAAGTAATATCTAAATCATACCTCTGACAACACATAGGTGCAGGTGCCCTGGAAATGAAAGAGTTTCCTGTCAAAGGTGTAGTAGTGCGGGTCACCGGAGATGGTGCAGGTCTGTCTCTGAATATTCTGGCAGGAGTATTGGAATGCTGCAGGTTTGCACGCTTGAGAGAAGGAGCAGGACTGCTGCTGGCACTGAAGGACTCCTTTACTGGCACACGTGCATTTTTGCTGACATGTAGCATCTGTCCAGAAGGAGTCTCCTACCTGCACTGTAGAACCTGAAAAAGCATTACTTTTGAAATTATTTACATTTTCACCTTGCAAAATGACTCTGTATATCTGGTATCACTGCATGGAATGATTTCGGTCTCGTGAAAATAAATTGTTTTGAATAGATTTTTAAAAAATGACCATGAAATTGGCAGCCTTGAGGTCCATCATCGATCTGGAATGCCCAACGACCTGGCGTGTTGACATTGCTAGTATGCGGTAAATTTGTGAAGTTTTTCATGAAGGAGCCGGGGATTGAGAAATGATGTACAGAGTTGATTGTGTCATAGCCAGCCTGAAATCCAAGAAAGAACAAATACATGAGTTAATAACAAAGAGAATATCATTAATAATGGATTTTAAGGCCCTTTTTCATTACTGTGTACAGTACTGCACAGTCTGGGCCTCCTGGATATGAATATTTCATTGTGGTCCCCCCACCTGCACATGATGACGCGTTGAGGCCAGTGCTCCGTAATTCATTAGTGCAAATGAGCGTTGACCCCCTGCGATCAGCACGACCTGAAATGATGTTTCCTGCAATGACAAGGAGATGACAATTCAGGACTCAAGTACTAAAACATGATGTTATTAGATGAAGGTGTTTAATAGCATAATTAAGGTCCATGTTCCAAAGGTCCAAAACAAAACAGGTGTGCATTTCTCGAAATTGTAGTTGTTAGCTATTTAGCAACTTGGGTAGTTGCCAATAGGAAATTGCACTGAAAACGACAAAGTAGTTAATGAAGTTAGCAACTATGGTTTCGAGAAATGCACCCCAGTCTTGTCCTTTATGAGCCCATTGTTTAGTAGTTTACTTCTAACATTTTTGTTGCCCGCTCACAGATTTAATCCACCTAGTCATATATGGTAAGTTTACGTTACCAAGTCATAATGAAAATTTGGAAATTGCCGGTAAATATTTGTGAATGAGCAGCATGAATTCTGGAAATGATCCTCTAAAAAAATGACACACTCTACTTTCAGCATCAAGTTTGCTCTCCTTTTAAAATACCTGAACATTACTCTTGTTTAAAAAAAAAAGTCTGTTGTCACATTTTGTAGTTGCGGTTAAATGATCACAAAAAGAAATAAAAAATGGAAAAGATAAAGATAAAAATGAAAAAGGCATATTTACCGTTCCGGAGTGTTCGTAGTATTCCACTTTGTCCCATGTAGCAACGAAGACCCAGCTAGCGGAGAAGTTAATATCAGGGAAGTATTGGTTGATGTCTGTGGTGGCTTGCTGCAGGACACTGCCACTGGTGTACTCGCGGTAGGATATGGTGCCTCTGCGCGAGTTATCAATGTCAGTCCAGAGGGGTGCAATGATGTTGCGGTGAGCATATGCAGGAAATTTATATGGACTCCATCCTGTCCATGCATTCTCAAATGTGAGGAATCCATTGCTGCTAACCTGCAGATGATTTAACATAATTATTCACTTTAATACAAAAAAACATGTTTTTTACTTCTAGTTGTGTCTGACGATGTGGACAAAAACAAGTAATGGCCTACTTTATGAAAAAAGTTTACAATATACAGCTATATGTTGGACTTGAACAACTTTTTTTCTTTCAAAATTAAAACCTGTTTTAGCCACATTCTCAATAATCAGTGCTATATTTTACGCAATACTTAATCTGAGCTGTAATGAAAACCAGACAATATTGACTTACGTGTATCGTGGATATTGTCTGCTTGAAATAGAGAAATGTTTGTGCAATGGCGACTGTACTCAAACCATCATCATTTCGACTGATGTCGGAATCCCCTTGACCAAATGGGTAAAAATGGGCACCTGGAGAAATTGGAAAAATACATCATGTGTGTCGTCTTGTACAGATCATGGATAGTAGAAAAAATAAGATTGATAGTGGACGAAAATTCAGGGCCAAAAAACAAGATTGATTGTGGGAGGAAAATCGGGTCAAACTCAATTTGAATCACGCATTTTCACTTCAATGGCGGTTAACGCTCAAAATGCATTGCGGATGATGGTTGTTTCATTAATTTTTGACATGAGCGGCATACAGACTAGAACAAAGTCACAGAGGTAGGAATATCAAAATGAAATATAAGGGAAACAAACCACTTACTTGAAGGGTAACTCGTTGGATGTAGTGTTGGTCCAACAGTTGGTTGTGGCGCAATCATGTTTAATGCAATGTCTCCAACATCTGTAAAACCCAAATGGATCTATTTAGACCAATGTCTCTCAAACTTTTTCAGACCGAGGCCCACTTTGTCCCCCTCAAAAATTATCGGGGACCACCTGTCATCTGAATTGGCAGTTGATGGATGTTAATTTGACACTGCTAATTTTTATGCAGATCACTTACTTTTTATTCACATTATAAGCCTGTCTTATTGTGTTGAAAACATGAAAATATTACAAATATTACAAATATAGCCTACTGCTAGCTTATCTTGGAAAATTAGAAATCCCCTCGCGGACCACCTGAGCTCTGTCGCGGACCACTAGTGGTCCCCGGACCACACTTTGAGAATCACTGATTTAGACTGATCACTAGTATGGTACTATAATCAATCTTTACTGTCATTAATACACTCTTATGTTTAATCTCTCCCACTCACCTGTACAGTAAGCCACAGAGCATTGTGTTGGTGCCGTAAACTCATACACATAGTAATTTCCAGGACAGGCTTTGATCCGAACAGGTGGGTTTGAAAACTTGCAGCAGTCGTCTTCGTTGGGTGCTCCCCACTTCCAGTGGCCACAGACCTGACGGGTCACAATCCCCTCGCCGACTCGGGGGTGGGTCCCGTTGATCCAGAGAGGAGCATGGGTACCACAGCGGTTCATCCTCACGCAGTACTCTGGCATGTGGGCATCGGTCCCTCCGTAGTACATGCGGTACCAGCCTTGCCAGCTGATGTGCTGGTCACACTTCACGATGGCGGCGTTGTCATGTATGGTGTTGTTGGCAGCCCTCCACGCATCATCCAGCTCAGTGTAGTCTTGGCAAGGGTCCAGTCCCAGACTAGAGCCTAGATTATGTCAACAGGTATTAGGTGTCATTGTGAATGGGGTGCCTACGTCATGTCCCTCCACTTGGACCATAGATCACAATTTGCCAAAATTTTGAATGGAAGTGAATGGAGCGAGTCAAGCTAAATCCTGATTCCGTTTGACATGAGCTCTGAATTTCACATGGTAGCAGGGAATTGTAAAGATTTGGATTGTTGTTGGAAGATCATTTTTTGGCAATCAATAAAAGTTATTTTTAGTTATGTGTGAGACTAGGTAATAGACTACATTGTACTCCTCACATATTTGACTTGAACTGGCGTGCTGCCAACCCTACGGCTGCACTGTGGTGTCTGCACGTGGCAGCCTGTCAGACATGCGACTTCTCTTTTGCAGTCCAAATCATTACGTACTTTTACATGCAGCTCATAAATTGCTTGCCAAATGAAGTCTGCCATCACACCCTAGGTTATCATAAATTCTGACGTACCGCATATGTGTGAAATAGGTATTATCAGTCCATTAGACCCCATTCAAAACGTTGGATTTCTCAGGGCTGCATGGTTGTAGCATATCCCTCTATGTTGACTATTACAGCCCCAGAGTTGGGCCTAGTTAAGTTAACATGTATGAAGTTTGTTTGTCTACTGTTGTAGCATATCCCTAAGTCAACCATTAAAGAGCCATTAAAACTAGGTGAAGTATTTAACAAGCCCTAACGAATGGTGGCAGAATATTATGGTAACATACAGATTTTTTTCAGTACAAAACCTGGAAAAAGATACAGTAAAGTTAGCTGGAGATACTTATGAAATATGTATTATTTACCCCATATAACACCACATTTTACTTGTAGTTTCACAACTGTATCACTGATTCTTGAGAAAGTGGCTAAAACAGGTTGTAATCTTGAAAGAAAAAAACAAAGTGAATTACAAAATAATATGGTATATCCTCGTAGACAAAGGTCTTGGCTTTTCAGAAATGCACAAGGCCAATCTCCCCATTTTCCATTTTTTTTCAGAAATCAGGTTTTTCTCCGATCATACCTTGTTTTTTGTCAACACCGTCAGACACAATTAAAAGCAATAAAAAGTGTATTGATTTGGATGCATATGTATCTGGAGTTTTTAAGTGATTGTGTGTGTTTTTTGGTTCACAGATACGCCTTTAAATGTTGAAAATTCACTTTCATTCTATTTTAATACTGCTTCATGTGTTCTAATTTAAAAATATGTGCTGTCAGACAATGCTTACTTAATGGCTAAATAGATCAAACATTTTTTTGTAATTTCACAAATATTCGTGTAGGCTTAAATTTGCTATTACTTTGATAATTCAACAACTACAAAGGAAAATTTTGTAAGCACATTCATTTAAAATGTCCAAAACTCCTTCTTACGGTGGTGACTTAAGAACTGACGGTGGTGACAGTAATCTGAAGGTGGTGAAAGTGACCTAATTATTACCTACATTTAGCAAAATAAATAGCCCTCTCAAGTCAATGACATCTAGCATAAACACTTTATTTTTGTGTGTGCACAGTATGTTTGTGCATGTGTTTTTTCTTCATTTGTTAGATACTCTAGGAAGTAGGCCTTGATTATTGAAAATGTGGCATAAACAGGTTTTAAGTTGTTCAAATCCAAAATATAGAGGTGTATTATCATAGATGAACGTCTGGGCTGTGCAGTGAATGTATTGGACAAGCTCCCCATGTTTTACATTTTTCATAAAATGGGCTCTTTCTTGGTTTTGTCACCAGCGTCAGACAGAATTAGAAGTAAAAAAATAAGTTTACTGTATTTAAGTGAATTACTTTTACAATTTAACATAATTGTAGATACTTATTGGAAGCATATTCTTAAAACTTGTCAAAAACATGTAAAACACATGCTTTTTTGTGAACTACATCAGATGTCACCACCGTCAGGTTTTGTGACAAAAAACCCTCCAAATGCACCTCAGTGGAGGCTGGAGTATAAGTTTGGGTCACAATTATTACTAGCATGTCTGGTAATGTTTCATTAAAGAGCACAATTTAGTAAAAATATGGAACAAGATGATGAGCGGAACAAAATCTGACGGTGGTGACATCTGACGGTGTGAGACAAAAAAACACTCTTTTACATATTGTGCATTTTTTGCTCACATTAGCCACTTCGTTTTCGCTCTGTTTCTTAGGGGCTTCATGACGCTTCTGAAAAAGTATATATAATTAACATTAATGTAACAATAATACTATTAAAACCCCCGACGGTGTTGACAGTTTATGGTTGGGACAGTACCAGTGTCCAAACAAATTATCAAATTGAGGAGAAATTAGTAAACTTACAGGAGCTTCAGTGATGGTGAAGTACTCAGTAGATCTAAAGGTTTGAAAAGGGGTCCTAAGTAATGACAATGACCTTGCGCATACCTGATTTTATTGTCTTTTTTTAAAAATCTGACGGTGGTGACTAATATGCTGGACACACTTTGAGCAATCAGAAAATAGTAGTAAATATTGCTTTACACGCACTATGTGCATATCTGCAGAACCACTTCAATATGGACTTTCACATCATGGTGATATTATTCAATAATATCAGTGATTTTTACATTTTAAGTCAATTGAAATGATGATGTCTGTCCTAGGGACAGCTGTTTTTACAGGGTGTGGGCAGGTTTATAGCCATGAAAAGTAATAAAATTACACTTAAATATTTCAAACGACTGTACATTTATGTAACAGACCCCTGTGTCTTTACCTGGATTCATTTTGTTCATGAAAATGTAGTTTATTTTCAACAGAATTGGCAGTTTATTGCAGACATGTTTTAGCCGCTTTCTCAAGAATCAGTGGTATACGAAAAGAAAGAGACTGCCTGACCTACTGCCTGAGTGTTGGGCCTACTGCCTGAGTGTTTGGCTTTCTAGCCACTTAGGTGCACACTGGGGACATCAATTTCTCAGTGGCCTGTACCACCTAGTAGGCCTACATCACTTGCTAGCTTTAAAACCAACTGTAAAAAAGCAGTCATGCCCTTTAAGCCAAAGATTCTTCATTGTTGGGAAAAGTTCCAAAAAAGGGAGAAAACAATATCATATCTTGGGCTTCTGCCAATTGCATCTGTGTGTGTGGGTTTGTGCATGTGTGTGTGTGTGAGTGTGTAGGAATCTGGCTTAACCAGTTTATGAAGGTCTTACCCATCATCATCATCAGCGCTGTGGCCAGCACACACAGAGACACGGTGGAGGTCATGGTGACTGCTGCACCAGATCTCTATCACAAGCAGGACTTGGGACACTCCTCAGCTCCTGATATATACACAGCACTGCACCATCACAGACACAGACATAGACACAGAACCATGCTCAGGTTAGCAGAACACAAGACACAGAACCATGCTCATGGTAGCCAGACAGAGAAACAGAATCATGCTCAGGTTAGCAGAACACAGACACAGAACCATGCTCAGGTTAGCAGAACACAGACACAGAACCATGCTCAGGTTAGCAGAACACAGACACAGAACCATCATGCTCAGGGTAGAACACTGTGGCAGACTTAAAGAAAATACAGCAATAGACATACACCACATTATACATAGGCCTATTATATTATATACACTATATTATATTATATATCATGAGTACATTTTAATACAGTGTGTCCACAATTTCTAAAATGTGCTCACGTCATTTTGAATGCAAATAAATCATGATTGTTGACACATTTGAACCTTGAACCTTGACACATTTTATAAATCAGGTCCACACTTTCCTAAATTGTGCTCATACTTAATTACATAATTAATAGTAGTATTAATAATAACAATAATTTTATTTGTAAAGCACATCTTCTTACATAAGATGTATCTCAAAATGCTCTAACAATAAAAAAACAGTAGAATTAACACCAGCAATGAACAAAGCAAATTATAAACAGAATAAGAGATACAGAGATACAGAAAGTGGGCGCGTCTTAATATCAGCGAGTGCACAGTTTTAGTGGCTGGGGCTTAGTGAAGCGAGCGAGGGCCCTCTATTGAGTTAACACTGCTGTGTAGTGAAGTGAGCGAGGGAACACTATTGAGGTAACACTGCTGTGTAGTGAAGCGAGCGAGGGAACACTATTGAGGTAACACTGCTGTGTAGTGAAGCGAGCGAGGGAACACTATTGAGGTAACACTGCTGTGTAGTGAAGCGAGCGAGGGAACACTATTGAGGTAACACTGCTGTGTAGTGAAGCGAGCGAGAGCTCTCTAGGTAACACTGCTGTGTAGTGAAGCAAGCGAGGGCCCTCTTTCCAAAGTGATTTCTTGTTTTATGGACTGCCTCGATCTGTGGCCCCTTAGAAGCTCCATTTACTACATTACAATAGAAACAGTGTAACTTCTCTGTTTTTTTAACACTAGATACATAGAGGAGTATTTTGCAATTGCATTGTATCTGCACCCTTTATCTATAATATCGATGAAGACGAATGAAATCCCTTTTGATTAATTAATGAAAAATATCAATGGCAATTAATCAAGTTTTAATTTCAAGTCATTGCAATAAAATGAATGACACCCTCAATTTCACCTTCTCTTTGTTTAGAGTAGCTCTATTTGACCAATATCAGGTCCTGTGTGCTCCTGGATCCAGGTAAGGCTGTCTGCTGCCCGGACTGTCTGTATGTACAGTAGGCCTACTGTACAAAGCATCAATAAACAGACCTCAGAAGAACACACCGGCCTGTTTACCCATGTCAAGGTAATAAGTAGCCTCCCTTAGATGTGGAGGGCAATCTGGATATATTTTTAAAAAATAAACACAACAACCAAATACTCAACAATAATGAAGTATGTATATACCCAGTAAAACCTTTTCTTACCAGTTTGAAGTCTCGGTCTCGTTACCCCTGTCTGTCTGTCTTTTGGCCTTTTCTGTGTCGTTTATATTGGACTTTAAGATGTAGGTGGGGCACTTGATAGATTGGCCAAAATCCTGCCTTGACAATGAAGTATAACATGCTTTGTCTTCAGAGACAAGAGTATTTGTTAGATTTGATTGATTTATTGGGCAGCCAGCCGTGACCATGTGATTAAAGGTGGGGTTGCAGGTTAACCAGAATTCTTGAATAGAATGCGATGATGACATCACGTTAGGGGTTCCCCCTGGGTTTCCCCCTGGGTCTGTATTGTCTCTGAATAGGGAAGGTTGCAAATAAATAATCAAACAAACCATATTTATTTAGCCTTTTATATTTATGCTGAACAGAACCTATTATCACCCGGTGAGCAGACGGAACGTCTTCTGATTGGCTGAGCAGGTGTCCTTTATTCCCCGGTAGCAGGACACCTATGATGTCGTGCGGGCGTCTAAGTAGCTTCTTTTCTAACTTTCTAGTCAAGACCGCATCGTTAGTTCTATCGCATCTGGTTGTCTTGTCAAGACCCCTTTACTAATTCTATCGCATCTGGTTGTCAAGTCCAAAACCCAGTCGTCAATTCTATTGCATTTGGTTGTGAAGTCACCCCAATGTTCTGCGTGCGTCCTTACATGCCTCCGATAGAGGCACATCTCACTAGATTAGGAAGTGGTGCCCATAGCAACGTGCCAAGCGCAGTGGTTTATCTACTTTCTCACGAAGCCTGCAGATCACAGGATTGCAGGTTCAATCCCCATCCTTTGAAGAAGGAAACCAACGCACACCAGAGGTTTCGAGGTGCAGGTAGCGGGTAGATCAGTTTTTGAGAAGAAGATACCGCACACTCTTGTCCATCGTGCTGCAATTTATTAAGAAAACAACATTTCGGTCCATATGGCCTTTCTCAAGTTTGTTGTTTTCTTAATAAATTGCAGCACGATGGACAAGAGTGTGCGGTATCTTCAATCCCCATCCTTAACAATCCCTACCAGACTCCATGGCTGAGGTGTCCTTGAGCAAGGCACCACCTAACCCCAGACTGCTTCAGGGACTGTAACCAATACTCTGTAAATAACTGTAAGTCGCTTTAGATAAAAAGTGTCAGTTAAATGTAATGTAATGTGTGCAGAGTTCAGTGCTGCCATCCTCTAAGAACTAAGATAATAAAGGTGTTGCTTGGCACATAGGTCTCACTGTGTTAAAGAACCTCATGTGACCTCTAAAGCCAGGCTCAAACTACACGACTCCCGATTTTGTGTCTGATTTTGACGTCGGGCTGTGCCGCACACATGAAGAGAATCTTTAACAAGATTATCAACTGTCAATCTTATCTCTGATCGTCAACACCGAGACAATGCCCAACGTTCTATTTCGAGTCGTAAATATAAAACAGTGTTTGATATCTACGATTTGCGATCGATGACTCTTTGAGCCGATGAGGAGATCTAGCCCGACAATCGCTTGTAATGGTCCTGGGGGGTAACGTTCCATCGATTGTCGGAACGGGGGTTTTCAGACAAGAATCGGGCCGATAGTCGTGTAGTTTCAAATCTTAAATCTGTACTCATTTACAGGAAAGCTCTACTTTAATCTTGGCATCATTGTTTTTAAATCACACATTGTTTTTTTTCCTGTGAAACTATGTTGTCTTCAAACCTTTGAGTCGCCCTCTGCAGTTTGCGTGAGTTTGAGTGTTGACCGCAGAATGCCTCAAAGGTCTCAAAATCTAAGCAATCAGGGAGAAAATGCTGTTAAAGTCCATTCGGGGTGTAAATGTTTTTCACCCCAGAGTACCAACAGTCGTTGCTAATGTGAATGTCTCCAGCAGCACGTGATGTCAGTTTTTGTTATGAGACGTCTTTTCCAGCGGCGCTCGCTCGACTCCGTCAGCCAAAAGTTACATCACTGCATCTGAATTCTGACAGCGGACCGAGAAAGTGGTTGGGAGAGTCACCATTCACCTACTAATGACTCATTTAAGCATCAGCTTACTCAGGACAGCAATTAATCAACCTTTTAATACTTCCTTGTGTCCCTTTAAGACTGCACCCATTGATTTGTCACATACACAACACCTCCGAGTACATTTCCACTCTTTCAGCCAATGTACAGTAGGCTATCTGTGCCAGCATACAGATTGCAGATTTGAAGTTAAGTCATCATCATCTTGTATTTTTCCATCATGCATGCCCTACTCGGACATACTACCCAGTGTGTTTGTGTCTGTGTTGTTACGGACCAATGGGGCTGCTCCCTACCCATTACTCATTAACCCACAGGTGCAGCACAGGTGTCCAGGTTACAGCACAACTCAGGTGTCCAGGTTACAGTGCAGGGCAGGTGTCCAGGTTACAGGGCAGGTGTCCAGGTTACAGGGCAGGTGTCCAGGTTACAGGGCAGGTGTCCAGGTTACAGTGCGGCAGGTGTCCAGGTTACAGCACAGCGCAGGTGTCCAGGTTACAGGGCAGGTGTCCAGGTTACAGGTTACAGGGCAGGTATCCAGGTTACAGCACAGGCCAGGTGTCCAGGTTACAGGGCAGGTGTCCAGGTTACAGCACAGGGCAGGTGTCCAGGTTACAGGGCAGGTGTCCAGGTTACAGGGCAGGTGTCCAGGTTACAGCACAGGGCAGGTGTCCAGGTTACAGGCACAGGGCAGGTGTCCAGGTTACAGGTTACAGGGCAGGTGTCCAGGTTACAGGCACAACGCAGGTGTCCAGGTTACAGCACAGCGCAGGTGTCCAGGTTACAGGGCAGGTGTCCAGGTTACAGGTTACAGGGCAGGTGTCCAGGTTACAGGGCAGGTGTCCAGGTTACAGGGCAGGTGTCCAGGTTACAGCACAGGGCAGGTGTCCAGGTTACAGGGCAGGTGTCCAGGTTACAGGTTACAGGGCAGGTGTCCAGGTTACAGCACAGGGCAGGTGTCCAGGTTACAGGGCAGGTGTCCAGGTTACAGGGCAGGTGTCCAGGTTACAGCACAGGGCAGGTGTCCAGGTTACAGGGCAGGTGTCCAGGTTACAGCACAGGGCAGGTGTCCAGGTTACAGGGCAGGTGTCCAGGTTACAGGGCAGGTGTCCAGGTTACAGCACAGGGCAGGTGTCCAGGTTACAGGGCAGGTGTCCAGGTTACAGGACAGGTGTCCAGGTTACAGGGCAGGTGTCCAGGTTACAGGGCAGGTGTCCAGGTTACAGGGCAGGTGTCCAGGTTACAGGTTACAGGTTACAGCGCAGGTGTCCAGGTTACAGGTTACAGGCACAACGCAGGTGTCCAGGTTACAGGACAGGTGTCCAGGTTACAGGGCAGGTGTCCAGGTTACAGGGCAGGTGTCCAGGTTACAGGGCAGGTGTCCAGGTTACAGGGCAGGTGTCCAGGTTACAGGTTACAGGGCAGGTGTCCAGGTTACAGCACAGGGCAGGTGTCCAGGTTACAGGGCAGGTGTCCAGGTTACAGGGCAGGTGTCCAGGTTACAGGTTACAGGGCAGGTGTCCAGGTTACAGCACAGGCCAGGTGTCCAGGTTACAGGTGTCCAGGTTACAGGACAGGTGTCCAGGTTACAGGGCAGGTGTCCAGGTTACAGGGCAGGTGTCCAGGTTACAGGGCAGGTGTCCAGGTTACAGGGCAGGTGTCCAGGTTACAGGTTACAGCACAGGGCAGGTGTCCAGGTTACAGGCACAGGGCAGGTGTCCAGGTTACAGGTTACAGGTTACAGGTTGCAGGTGTCCAGGTTACAGGCACAGGGCAGGTGTCCAGGTTACAGGTTACAGGTTACAGGGCAGGTGTCCAGGTTACAGGGCAGGTGTCCAGGTTACAGGGCAGGTGTCCAGGTTACAGGGCAGGTGTCCAGGTTACAGCACAGGGCAGGTGTCCAGGTTACAGGGCAGGTGTCCAGGTTACAGCACAGGGCAGGTGTCCAGGTTACCTGCGCCCAGGTACTGCTCATGTTGGCCTTGACTGACTGGCATTAAAGGTACACTGTGCAGGAAATGGTCAAAAAAGGTACTGCAAATATGCTGCTTATTGAAACTATGTTGCCTAATTGCCAAATTTGATCTTTTCATGAAAGTTTACTGAGTAATAAACTAATAATTTTGTAGTATGGCCTAAGTACAGTCATTTTGCCGATAAAAAAATGGCTATTTCTGGAAATTCAAAATGGCGGACCATGCAGAAGATGCCCCTTTTCGTGTATGAAAAATGCATTTTTTTCCTGTCATAATGAATACTTAAAATTTGATGCTGATGGTAAGTATTCATGAAAAGGGTAATATTAATGTATGGGTAGCATGAATTCTGGAAATAAACAACTAAAAATCTCACACAGTGTCCCTTTAAGAGGAGACCAGAAGACACAACGGACGCCCGCCGCATTCTCCTGCTCTCTCGTCCCGCACCTTTTGGACACTTTTGTTTACCTTTCATGCCACCCTGAGAGGACTGATGTGTACATTCATAGGCAGGTTCAGGGGGGGGGGGGAATGATGTCATTATAGAGCTGACCAATCCTAGGTACAGTTCTGTAAGATAGGAATCCTATGTTTGGAGACACTGGTACCGTACATACGCCCCAGTAATGTAGTCTACATAGAACGTGGGTATACAGAGTATACCCACTTCAAAATTTCAGTACACCCACTTAAAATTGATTGATCCATTATTTAGAATGGCACAAATATTTACAGTATTGGCAGAGGACGCGCTCAACTTCTTGGAAAAACGAAAGTCTTTGGGTGCGAGATAAAAAGCGTCAACTTAAGGAAGAAAAATCCGCACTCACAAACTGCGTCTCATTATTTATTTATATTGGACATGGTGGTAATATAAATAAATAATGAGACGCAGTTTGTGAGTACAAATATTTACAGTATACCCACTTCAAAAAATGCTCAAATATACAGTATAGCCACCACAAAAAAGTAGACTACTCTCTCTCTCTGTACGGTATACAGTATCTCTCTTGCACTCCTTCTCTCTCTCTTTCTCCCTCTGCACGGTATCTCTCTCTCTCTCTCTCTCTCTCTGTTCCTCTCTCTCTTTCTCTCTCTGTTGTCTTTCTTTGGCAGTGTGGCTGGTAAGGCCACCTCTTTGGCAGTATGGCTGGTAAGGCCACCTCTTTGGCAGGTGTGTATTCCCCTGAGCTCCTCTGCCTGTGTGGAGTTGGACTGTTTCACTTTATTTTATCCCAAACAAACATCCATTACCTTTAGTCTTTAGATAGTCACCCTGTCCTCCAAGGCGAACTCTGTCTCCCTCTTACCTGCTATCTCTGTGCTGTGCTGTGTGTGTCTGTGCGCGTGTGCGTGTGCGTGCGTGCGTGCGCTCGACCTGGGGCACTGATGGGATCTCGGTCAGCCTCATGGCTGATAGACAAGCCCTGGTTGATATACGCTCAGTACAGTGAGAGATAAAGAGCTGGCAGAGGAAGAGCTTGTTGAAAGGCCGAGATAACGGCATTGTAACATAGTGGAGTCCCAGCCAGAGGAGCAACAACTAAATGGAAATAAGTGATCAAGTGCCCCAAAGGCATGTGTGGTGGAGGATGGAGAGGATCAAGTGCCCCAAAGGCATGTGTGGTGGAGGATGGAGAGGAGGATGCACTCTACTCTTTGGGCGGGCCGAATAATCTCTTTAGATATCTCAACCACATGCAGAGGTGGACTTACCATTTGGCAAACCTAGCCAGATGCCTAGGGCCCCGACCAAATCTGCCCTCCATAGGGCCCCCCAACTGTCACACCTGTCACAGTAACCACACAAAATGTAGGCCTGATTTAAAGTAATCGAAGATACAGTATATACAAGACAAAACACTAAAATAGCACCTTCACTCCCTCTATGCCAATTGATGAGGTGTTTAAAGAATGACTTTTGAGGCCCCATGTTTATATTTTGCCTAGGGCCCCGAAATGGCTAGATCCACCCCTGATCACATGGTGGCTCTTACTGTATATATTCTACCGTGTACAGTAGTAGTGTAATATCTGTTATTTCAACTTCAGCCAATATCACAACACATTAAGTATTTGGGCCCCTGTGGTTTCACCTCCATAGTAAACATGTCAGATGTGCAGAGAAAAAAAACTGTAAACAAGATGACACAATTCCAGTTTTTAGTGACGTTTTATTAGTGTTGCCATACTTTACATCTTTATTGTCTCTTCTGAGGACTACAAGACCAAAAGGACATACAGTACAATACAGGAGAACAACAAGTAAAGTGTGCCTTACAGTACAATACAGGAGAACAAAAAGTAAAGTGTGCCTTACAGTTCAATATGAACATTTACTGTGTTTAGTAACTGGTGGCAGCTCTGAACTTCTCTCCCATGTGTGTCTCAGAGAACATTCTGTGGTGTGGCAACAGCGTAGCAGAAAAGTCTCTTTTATCATACCATGCCACTTATTGTACTCACCATTTCATTGAAAAGGCACTGCAGATAATAACTTATTGTGCTCATAATTGCTGTTTATTTCTAATTATTTAATTATTCTAATGATCTAATGATTAAATGACCATATACAGTATGCTTCTGTATTTGGATATAGTAGTAGTTGGGGTAGACTTCTTTGTTGTGTAGCTACAGTATGTGTGCCTGTTGCTCTCCACAACCGATTAGCCTCCTCAGACACCATCTCTGCTGATGACAGACGAGACTTGTCACCTACTGGTGCACAACAGGGCCAGACAGTGGGCTGCATACATTGTCTTTGTCAGTATCTCACTTACTACAGTAGAGTAGATACACTTATTTAACCCCAAAGCTAATTATGGATTAAGGGCATTAGTAGGGTGTAATGATTAATAATCATCTGTTATTCCTTGTGGTGTCCCTCTCTCTTACCCTCTTCCATTGCCCCTGTCCCTCTCCCTCTCCCCTTGCCCCTGCCCCTCTCCCCTCTTCCCTCTCCCCTTGCCCCTGCCCCTCTCCCCTCTCCCCTGTCTCTCAGCCCCTCTCCCCTCTGCTCCTCTCCCCTGCCCCTCAGCCTCTGTAGGCCTCCAGTGCTGCCCCGTACGTCTCCTTAAAGCCGGTGGCCTTCGCCCCCACAGCTGAGGCGTCCCTCGTGTCCCTGGGGTGCCAGTGGAGGCTGGCGTTGGGGTGCCCAGCGGCAGCGCCCCCCAGAGGCAGGGTTATCCTCCGCGGCTGCCGGTCGACCCCCCCACTGCGCAGCTCTGCCAGGCCCGCATGGCAGCCTCCGTCTGTGGGGAGAGAGCGCCGGCAGCTGGCCTCCCACTCCTGGGAGAAGCACTGGTGATGGGAGCTATCCACCTCTCTCACCGTCTCCCTGGAAGACACACAGACGCTGGTTTAAGACACACAGGACCATCACAGACGCTGGTTTAGGTGTCTGTTTTTCAAAGGGGTGTGCGTGTATGGGTATGTGCATGTGTGTGTACATCTGTGTGTGTGTGTGTGTGTGTATGTCTGTGTGTGTGTGTGTGTTTATGTGCACCTGTCCTGCTGTATCTGCGGTAGTCTCATGCTCCACTGGTTGCTGTATCTCTCTCCGGTGCTCCAATCTTCCTCCTCTACGCAGCACAGCAGCTCCCTCACCCCCCCAGACATCAGCCCCCCAGCCTGGGGCCCAGTCGCACACATCCTCCCCTCTCTCTTTCCTTCTTTCTCTGTTGAAGCTTCTCTCTCTCTTTCTCTCTTTCTGTTGAAACCCGTCCCTCTATCTCTCTCTATCTCTCTCTGTTAAAGTCCCTTTCTCTCTTTGTTGAACTCTCTGTTGAACTCTCTCTCTCTCTCTTTCAGTTGAAACCTCTCTCTCCCTCTCTTGAAGTCCCTCTCTCTCTGTTGAAACCTCTCTCTCTCTCTCTCTTTCTGTTGAAACCCCTCTCTCTGTTAAAGTCTCTCTCTCTTTCTTTGTCACACTCTATTTCTATTTCCTCTGCTGCAGCTATCACTCTATAACACACACTCTCTCTCTCTCTCTTCGTCTTACTCTTCCTCTCCCGTCACACGCCCTGTCAGTTTCTCTCCTGCCAGCTGCCTGTGAAGAAAGAAAGTGATTGATATGTTATAAAGCACGAGGCGTGACAAAGTCTCCCAACAGATTATGTACTTGTGTGCCTACACACAATGGCATTGTTATTAAAGTGTCAACATGCTTTAGGCTAATGCATTTTTTAAATAACGTAACTGGGTGTGAATAAATTTGTTTCCTCATTCATTCACCTCTTGACATATAATGGATTATGGCACAGCTTCCTGCCGTGTTTTCATGTTCTGCTATTGATGTTGAGCGCTAATAGCTAGGGATGCACCGATACCAATACTGGTATCGGTATCGGCTGTCGATACTGCTCATTATACTCGTACTCGTCAAGCACTTGCCGATAGCAGGAACGATACTGCTATTACACAAAACAATGCAAAATCTTGTCACATTCTGTGGACTTGAAAGCAGCATGGGAAAAAAGTGCCACCTCATACATTTACTAGCATTTAAATCTACATGGAAATGGACAATACAATTATCACAGGTGGAAAAAACAAGGCCATGCATTTATTTTCATTGTATTTTGGCGGTAAAAGCTATCGGTATCGGTACTCGGTATCGGTAAGTACATTAATGTACTCGTACTTGTATCGGTTTTCAAAAAAGTGGTATGGGTGCATCCCTAGTTCTGAGAGTAGTGCAGCAGGTTTCTTAGCCACACTCAGTGCTGCCAGTTGCCACTAATGAGGCTGCTTGGGATAGCCGTCATGGCCGTAGCCAGGAGCTAGAAATAAGGGAGGTCCATAGTGCACTCGCAGCGCAGCACAGCACGCCAGAAATGGAGAAGATCCCCTTTTTCATGTATGAAAAATATTATTTTCTCTAAAAATAAGGGAGGTTCCGGACCTCCCTTACCTCATATGTGGCTATGGCCATGATAGCCGTCTGCCGTTAAAAACGGTCAAAAACAGCCATTGATGGACAGGTTTTTCTGTAGCTTTATGCCCATAGAAATCAATACAATTTGGTTGAAATTGTGCAGAATGTATGGCCTCCAGCCCAGGCGGTTGTTGAGGACCGTTTGGGCTGGAAATGATGAGACACATCTGGCAACCCTGGCCACACTTTGATCTAGCGGTAGTTCACTTTGAGTTGTGTTGCCTCACAAGTCATTGTTTGGTTATGCTCATTTCTTATTGGTCCAGGAACACCAGTCGGCACACTCACAGTACTACAAAGCATAAGGGTTATAGGTTACTGCCGGCCATTAGAGTCAATATTAGACTAAGGTGCACTATGTGTTTATCCATAGAGAAATGGACACGTGCTGACTCCGTCCACACTAGTTAGTTGATGTAAGATCTGCACTTACAGTACATGTGTCCTCAATCTCCTGTATTGTCCTCTGGGGGCTAGTCTGGAGCCTGGTGCGTCAGTGTGTGTGTGTGTGTGGAGTTTGGCGGTTGTGTGTCAGCAGGCATTGGGCCTTATATACTGTAGACCAGTTGGCTGTGTTGGAACAAGCTGGAGTGTAGAGTGCTCTTCCCGACACTTGGCTGTTCTCCTCTTAACTGCCAGAGATAAAGACATCAGCTGACACACACACACACACGCACACACAAACACACTCAGTCTCATGTTGTCTGAGCCTACGTGCCTACATAGCTCAAATCCTACATGCTATCAGCACTCCACACAACTATCAGAATCAGAAGACACACACACACACACACACAATTTATCAGGAGCCTGACAGAGCGGTCAGCTCCTGTGTGTGTGTGTGTGTGTGTGTGTGTGTGTGTGTGTGTGTGTGTGTGTGTGTGTGTGTGTGTGTGTGTCTGGGTCGAGCTGCAGTCTTATGCAACAGGGGCCACAGACGGCAACACGGCCCTCACGAGTCGACTCCCACTGACCTGAGGAGGAGCGATAGTCTTCAAATGCCATGTGAACCAGATAGTGTCGGCTTGCTACTACTTGTATGTTGTGTGTGTGCGTGTGTGTGTGTGTGCGCGGGGAGGTGGGTGGGTGTTCTTGGGGGTTGTTCTTGAGCCTGTCTACGTGGGGGTGTTTTGTTAGTTTGGTGGGTTTTTTTTTAGAGACGAGAGGTTGCATATCTCAGGCACAGTACAGCGCACTAACACGTCACAATGGAGTGTGTGCGTGTGTGCATGCGTTTGTGTTTTTCTTAAGACAGGGATTAGAGGCAAGATATTTAGGTTTGTATAGGCTGAGGGCAACTTTCCCAACAAGGGCTTAGGCATCAATGGGTTAAGACGGGGATTGGTGCCAGAGAGGCCGCCTTACAAGGCTCCAGGCCATCAGGGCAGCATTGTGGCAGCTCTGTGACAGGCTGATGGCAGTGTGACAAACATGCCACTGGGGAGTGTGGTGTGCCAGGAGCCTGGGCTCCCCCTTGATCTGACACATTTCACTTACTTAGTAGCGTACACAGCATACAATGATGATAAATAGATATTACGTTACACTCATTACACTTAGCTGAAGCTTTTTATCCAAAGGGACTTACAGTTATTTAAGTACAGGTTATTGGTTACAGTCTCTGGGTCAATGTGGGGTTGATGCCCTGCTGAAGGGCACTTCAGCCATGGATGGAGGTGCTGGTAAGGATGGGATTTGAACCACCAACCCTCTGATTTTAAAGGTGCACTGTGTAAGATTGTGGCCAGAATAGGTATTGCAACCATGCCTCTCATTGAAAGTGTGCTGCCTATTACAAATTCTCTTACAAATCTTTTCATGAGTATTTACTAAGTAATAAACTAATATTTACTAGTATGACAAAATTACAGTAAGTTTTGCAGCTAAAAATGTCTATTTTTTGACATTCAAAATGGCGGACCATGGAATAGATCCCCCTTTTCATGTATGAAAAGTGCAATTTTCTCAGTCATATTGAATACTTGGAATTTGATACAGTAGTGGCGTCACAGTTAAGTGCGTGTTCTTTCAAAAGGTAACACTGTCAAAAATAGGGGCTGACATCTTGAGATTTCAGCTCCTGTTTTTGCCATCAACATCAGTAAAAGTAAAAGGGGAGGCTGCTGGCAGCTGTGGCTGCCTGGCTTGTACATGGCTGTGTCTCTTCATGTGTGTGTGTGTGTGTGTGTGTGTGTGTGTGTGTGTGTGTGCATGTGTGTGTGTGTGTGTGTGTGTGTGTGTGTGTGTGTGAGAGAGTGAGTGAGTGAGTGAGTGAGTGAGTGAGTGAGTGAGTGAGTGAGTGAGTGAGTGAGTGAGTGAGTGAGTGTGTGTGAGTGAGTGAGTGAGTGAGTGAGTGAGTGAGTGAGTGAGTGAGTGAGTGAGTGTGTGTGTGTGTGTGTGTGTGTGTGTGTGTGTGTGTGTGTGTGTGTGTGAGGTTGTGACCTCGGTTACGTCACCAGCCTGTTACATAATAAGGAGCGCAGACGTGATGTTTGGCACCTGCCCTCTGCATGCAGTACATGTGGGCAGCCAGTGCATGGTGCTGTTGGGTGATAACAGCATGGGGCTCAGGACATGGGGATGGGAGGTTGGCAGACACCAATGACAAACTGACAAGGAGTAAAGCATGTCTTCTTGTGATGTTAAATTCAAGTTGGATAGGTGTGAAAAAGAAGCCATGGCAAGGGGTTTATTGTGGGAGAAAATGGGAAGGAGAGTGTTTTAAGGATGTGTGTCGATTTTTTCCTCACCCATTTTACCTTAATACATGTAGCCAGGTGTAATGAGACACGACTGACTCCTGTGCCTGCCTAATAACAACCAGGGGCGGTTCTAAGGGGTGGCAGGGGGTGGCATTTGCCCCCCCAGAAATATGATTTGCCACCCCAATTAAGAGCCCTGATTGTGACCAATAGCCTTAATGCTTGACATCATTTCAGACACAGAACTTTAGGTTGCAGGGTTTCACTTTAAGAGACTCACTGTATCACATAAGTGTATGTGTCGATTATATAGCGTTTATAATTTTCCCTTAGTATAGGAGCATGCCCCCCTGAAATACACTTCGCCACCCCTTTGCCACCCCAAGAAAAAATGTCTGGAACCGCCCCTGATAACAACTGATTTATGTGATGATGAAGCAGTCCAGATTTACATTCGGGTTGGGTGAAGAGGCGGCGCCCTCTAGTGCCGCGGAATATCATTTCACCAGGAACGCCGACACGGGGGGACAAAGGGGTCTGTTGATCCGAGCCCTGGGGGATGGGGGCCCCAGAATTGAGTCCTCATTACATTGAATTTATTGGGTGGGGGGCCCTTTCAGATGAGTTTGTCCTGAGCCCAGTGGAAGCTGCCAGCGGCCCTGCATGTAGCTGTGTATGATTGACGATGTCGTGCTACAGGTGTGTATGTTTGAAGCCCTAAACACTCTCTGCTGTGTGTGTGGCTGGCAGCTAAACGCTGGAGATGAATGTGATGAATGAGATGAGATGAATGTGATAGGCCCTAAACGGGTCGACCCTGCTCCCCCAGAATGTAATGTTTCCCGGACGCACAGAAATCTGTCATCATACTGTCAGGCTGGCAGCCACCGAAGTCAAAGAAATTGACAAATCTATTATCCTCACCCCTTTCACCCTCGCCCCTTTCATTCTAAAATCACAGTCAAGATACGTAAGTGTTTCCTGTCCTACTGTCTTTCAGAGGTCAGTGTCACCGTAGGCAGGGAGCAGAGGGCACAGGTGAAGACAGGGGGCAGCGTGAAGAGGAAACAGGTCATATGGCAGGGTATTTCGCAGCGTGCGGAGGGCAGAGCACAGAACAGCAGCACTCCAGAGCATTAACCACAGGCACTTAAACTTCACAATAACACTACAAAACAACACACCCTAGATCAGGGATGCTGATAGGGGGGACATAGGGGACATTTGTCCCGGGCCCAGGGAGACAGGGGGCCCAGAATTTTGTCCTCATTACATTGTATGTATTGGGCTGGGGGCCCTTTCAGATGTCCTGGGCCCGGCCAAAGCTGTCAGCGGCCCTGCCCTAGATACATACCATTGCACATACTCAAAAGAATTTAAGAACAAAACAAAGAAAAGATCATGGAAACCTGTCCTGCTGGTTGATATAATCTTGGATGGCAGCCAGTTCAGGGGTGAGTTTCTCAAAAGGGAAGTTGTTAGCCTGTTAGCAACTTCGGTAGTTGCCAATGGGAAAATGCATTGAAAGCAACGAAGTAGCTTATGTAGTTAGCAACTTTGGTTTTGAGAAATTCACCCCAGGTTGAGTACAGGGTAATGAGCTGAAACCTGACAGGACTGGAGGGTAATTTTGTTGGTTTGTTTGTTTTGTTTATTTATTAATTTTGTGGGTTTTTTTTAAACAAACTAGCACATTACATTAGATTACACTTTATTTGATCTTAGCTTAGCTGGCTAGTGGATATCTTTGCAAGTGTATCTGATTGTAGGCACTGGCTTATGTAGCAGTAAGCAGTGATGCCAGCAGAGATGGTCAAGGGCCAAGGCAGAAGCCATAGACTCTGATAGCAGCCATAGCCGTCAAACACTCACCTGCCTGTCTGCTCCTGATGGATGCCACAGAGATGAATTTGCTGATGATAACAGCTAATCTGAACACAGTAATCTCTCACTCGCTCGCTCTTTCTCACTTGCACGCACACACACACACACATTCAGCAAGATGATTATCAGTAGTTTTGTCATGCCTTTCTTGAGCGGAAGACAGATCTGTCATCACCTTGTCATGCCTCAAGCACATGAAAGGCTCGGGGCTATGGGCCTGTGGTTACTGCTTATGTGTGACGAGGAAGCCCAGTGTGTGTGCGTGCAAGGGGAAGGTTGTGTGTGTGAGAGAGGGGAAGGCTGTGTGTGTGTCTCTGTGTGAGAGAGTGTTTGTGCATGTGCGTATGCGTGCCTGCGTATGTGTGAGGGGAAGGCTCTGTGTGTGTGTTTGGATGTGTGTGCATGAGTGTGTGTCTCTCTTTCTGTGTGCGGGCGTACAGTATGTGTGAGGGGAGGGGAGGGGAGGGGAAAGTCTCTGTCCGTGGTTCTGAAGAACAGAAAGTGAAAGAGTAGAGTGTCTGTCTATTACGCGTGTGGGAGTATACTGCAGCTGAAGGGCAGTGATGACTCATGCATACCTGAGACGAATGGCAGCCATGCAGACTGGCAGGATAGCCTACTGGAGGATGTTGCCACCGGGCAGGATAGCCTGTTGGAGGATGATGCCACCAGGCAGGGTAGCCTACTGGAGTTGCCACCGGGCAGGGTAGCCTACTAGAGGGAGTTGCCACCAGGCAGGGTAGCCTACTGGAGGGTGTTGCCACCAGGCAGGGTAGCCTACTGGAGGGTGATGCCACCGGGCAGGGGAGCCAGCTGGAGTTGCCACCGGGCAGGGGAGCCTACTGGAGGATGTTGCCACCGGGCAGGGTAGCCTACTGGAGGGTGTTGCCACCGGGCAGGGTAGCCTACTGTAGGGTGTTGCCACCGGGCAGGATAGCCTACTGTAGGGTGTTGCCACCGGGCAGGATAGCCTGTTGGAGGATGATGCCACCAGGCAGGGTAGCCTACTGGAGTTGCCACCGGGCAGGGTAGCCTACTAGAGGGAGTTGTCACCAGGCAGGGTAGCCTACTGGAGGATGATGCCACCAGGCAGGGTAGCCTACTAGAGGGAGTTGCCACCGGGCAGGGTAGCCTACTGTAGGGTGTTGCCACCGGGCAGGATAGCCTACTGTAGGGTGTTGCCACCGGGCAGGGTAGCCTACTGGAGTTGCCACCGGGCAGGGTAGCCTACTGGAGGGGGGCAGGGTAGCCTACTGGAGGGTGTTGCCACCGGGCAGGGTAGCCTACTGGAGGGTGATGCCACCAGGCAGGGTAGCCTACTAGAGGGAGTTGCCACCGGGCAGGGTAGCCTACTGGAGGGTGTTGCCACCGGGCAAGGTAGCCTACTGGAGTTGCCACCGGGCAGGGTAGCCTACTGGAGGGTGTTGCCACCGGGCAGGGTAGCCTACTGGAGTTGCCACCGGGCAGGGTAGCCTACTGTGTGGTGATGCCACCTGGCAGGGTAGTCTACTGGAGGGTGTTGCCACCGGGCAGGGTAGCCTACTGGAGGGTGTTGCCACCGGGCAGGGTAGCCTACTGGAGGGTGTTGCCACCGGGCAGGGTAGCCTACTGTAGGGTGTTGCCACCGGGCAGGATAGCCTACTGTAGGGTGTTGCCACCGGGCAGGGTAGCCTACTGGAGTTGCCACCGGGCAGGGTAGCCTACAGGAGGGTGTTGCCACCGGGCAGAATAGCCTACTGGAGGATGTTGCCACCGGGCAGGGTAGCCTATATACTGGAGGATGTTGCCACCGGGCAGGGTAGCCTACTGGAGGGTGTTGCCACCGGGCAGGATAGCCTACTGGAGGGTGTTGCCACCGGGCAGGGTAGCCTACTGGAGGGTGTTGCCACCGGGCAGGGTAGCCTACTGGAGGATGTTGCCACCGGGCAGGGTAGCCTACTGGAGGGTGTTGCCACCGGGCAGGGTAGCCTACTGGAGGGTGTTGCCACCGGGCAGGGTAGCCTACTGGAGTTGCCACCGGGCAGGGTAGCCTACTGGAGTTGCCACCGGGCAGGGTAGCCTACTGGAGGGGGGCAGGGTAGCCTACTGTGGGGTGTTGCCACCGGGCAGGGTAGCCTACTGGAGTTGCCACTGCCAGATATGCCACTGGGCAGGATAGGCCACAGCCACGACAGTTCACACAGCTGCTCTATTCATACCATTCAGGCCCAGCGTGTGTGTGCGTGTGTACTCCACTGTTATTGGGCCGTTATCGAGACCTTTCTCCTGGGACTCCACTATGTTGTTGTCCTCTTATCTATCTTATCTCGGCCTTTAAACAAGGTCTCTCTGCCTGGCCGTATGCTCTCACTGTCTGTTGAGCATATATATCAGCCAGGGCTTATGGTCTTTGGAGCAGTATGAGAGTATCAGAGTAAAATATTTGAGTACAGTCAAAGTGACAGATCAAAGTGCGGCTAAGAAACTTGTTGTGCTACTCCAGGAATGCTGGCATGCTCTACTGAGAAAGATTTTTAAGACGATTACTCCTCAAGCTACCTAACCAACAGGCAACAACAGGAAGCTGTGAGATAATCATCCATTATATTGTATTTATGTATGTTCAGAGCCGTGGCACGCACGGCACCACAAAGTTTATTCACACCCAACTGAAATCTTAAAAGCATGTTAGGTCACATGTTGCTTGTCACTTTAATGAGCATGTCATTGTGAATTAGCACATCATTACATGGTGAGTTTGGTATGCCTCAGGGCCTTTACAACAGAAGAACAAATGAGAGAGAGAGAGAGTGAGAGAGAGAGAGAGAGAGAGAGAGAGAGAGAGTGAGAGAGAGAGAGAGAGAGAGAGAGAGAGCTTTGCGGGGAAGAGTGTATGACATAAACAAAGGCAAAGAGATAGAGAGAAAGTGAAAGGGAGAGATATAGAGAAAGGGAGGGTGTGACAGAGAGGGAAGGTGTGACAGAGAGAGGGGGGGTTGACAGAGGAGGGGATGATGTGACAGAGAAAGAGATATATAGAGAGATGGAGGATGCATGAGACTGGGCCTGGCAGGGCTGGGTAGTGTGGGGGTCGACCGGCAGCGTCTGTCTGTGATGGTCCTGTGTCTTAAACCAGCGTCTGTGTGTCTGTGGTGGTCCTGTGTGTCTTAAACCAGCGTCTGTCTGTCTTCCAGGGAGACGGTGAGAGAGGTGGATAGCTCCCATCACCAGATGTCTTGGTTTTTGTTTGTTTGTTTGTGTTTTTTGCACATTTGACATGCTTATTATAAGCAGGTGAAACTACAGAGGGCCCAAGTACATAATGTGTTGTGATATTGCCTGATGGTGTGAAACTGTATTTGAAATGAATCATGACACAGTAGAATACAATATATACAGTAAAAGCAACGCTGCAGTTGCGATATCTAAACAGTTTGTTTTCTTCATATCAACCCACACAGATTAGAGTCCATCCTCCTCTCCATCCTGCACCATAAATGCCTTTGGGCAGTGGCCTTCTCCTTTCAAATTGGGTTCATCTGTTCTCGTATTTCCATTTCCATCTCCAGTACTCCTCTGTTGTTGTCCTCTTATCTCAGCCTTTCAACAAGCTCTTTCTCTGCCAGCTCTTTATCTCTCACTGTACTGAGCAACTATCAGCCAGGGCTTGTGGCCTATTGAGGTCTATCAGCCAGGGCTTGTGTCCTATCAGTCAGGGCTTGTGGTCTTTGGAGCAGTATGAGTGAATCTGAGTGAATCAGAGTGAATGCTGCGGGAAGGGGTCCTGTGCAGAGGCTATTCTAGGGTCAGATGGGGCCCCAAGCAAAAATGCAAAAGAATGAACATTTGAACCAAAATCACCACTACTGTAGTATAGCACATGTTGTTATTCACTATCTAGGGGCCTGGGGGCCCCAAGCAGCTGCCTGCCTTGCCTGGTGGCAAGATGCACCTCTGACTACTGTAGTATAGTATGGGCTGTTATTCACTATCTAGGGGCCTGGGGGCCCCAAGCAGCTGCCTGCCTTGCCTGGTGGCAAGATGTGCCTCCGGTCCTGGGGAGGCCCAGTGTAAATGCACTGGTGATG
The DNA here is from genome assembly GCF_034702125.1 of Engraulis encrasicolus. Classification (NCBI taxonomy): domain Eukaryota; kingdom Metazoa; phylum Chordata; class Actinopteri; order Clupeiformes; family Engraulidae; genus Engraulis; species Engraulis encrasicolus. Next base: position 56,838,605 of record NC_085858.1, on the reverse strand, counting down.
AGTGCAGAGGAGGTGAGTGCAGAGGGAGAGAGTGAGGGAGTGGAAGAGGGGTAGAGGGAGGGATGGAGAGAGGGCTAGAGGTAGAGAGGGAGGGAGAGAAGGATAGAAGGAATGATGGAGAGAAGGCTACAGGTAGTTAGGGAGAGAGGGGTGCTGAGGGGAGATAGCAGCAGAAGGGGCCGAGGGGTCGAGAGCCACCAGGAGCAGCCTGGACCATTACAGGATACACCCCCAACCCACACACACACACACACACACACCGAGATCCCATCAGCGCCCCAGGTCGAGCACACACACACACACACACACACACACACACACAGCACAGAGATAGCAGGTAGGAGAGAGACAGAGTTTGCCTGGGAGGACAGGATGGTTATCTAAAGACTAAAGGTAATGGATGTTTGGGATAAAATAAAGTGAAACCTCCAACTCCACCCACACACCCACAGGCAGAGGTATATTAATGACAACTAAGGAGCTCATATCTGCCACACATGCAGCCGGTCACACTGCCCAAGACAGACGACAGAGAGAGAGAGAGAGAGAGAGAGAGAGAGAGAGAGAGAGAGAGAGAGAGAGACGTACAGAGAGAGTGAGAGTGTGTGTAAAAGGCAGGAGGTATGCCAGGGGAGCGCGAGGGCCAGGAGGGAGCGGAGCAGCTGAGTGAGAAACCAAAGAGAGAGGAGGAAGAGGAGGAGAATGATGAAGATGAAGATGTAGTGGAGGCTATGCGCGCGTGTTACCAGGGCTTCGACCCGGCCGCCTACCTCCAGTTCAACTACACGCCACCGCGAGCAGACTTCCAACGCGCCGACAGCATCGTGCCCTGGAAACTGGCCTGTCTGCACAGGGCCTTTACAGAGGGTAGGTGGCCATCACACACAACACCAGTCCTCTTGTTATTTATCACTCTCAGAAATAACTACTACTACTACTAATAATAATGATAGTAATTATGGTACATACACTCTCAGAAATAAAGGTACAGAAACCGTCGCTGTGGCAGTACCTTCAAGGGGAGTACCATTGCGTCGCTTGATTGGTACCCCAAAAAAGAGGTGCGTCCAGGTTCTTGCAATGTCGACCAATGTGCATCTGTCACCTCTTTTTTGAGGCACCATCCAAGCGACGCCATGGTACTCCCCTTGAGGGTGCTGCCACAGCGACGAGTTCTGTACCTTTATTTCTGAGACTGTATGTACCATAATTATTATCGTTATCATTATTAGTAGTAGTAGTACTGGTGGACGTGGTTTGGGGCCGATGTCCTCTTATTATTCATAGCTATTTACAGTATTTATTACCAGATAGGTTATGTTTTCGGTCGTGTTCGTCTGTCTTTTGGTCCGTCAGCCTGTTTGTCTGTCTGTCACCAAGATAACTCAAAAAGTTATGAAAGGATTTTGATGATAGTTTGTGGAGTTGTTGGAAATGACAAAAGAAACAAGTGGTTAAAATTTATTTTAAAATTTAAATTGTATTAAATTATATTCCTGCTCTTCTTCTTTTATATCTTCTTATTAGGAGATGTGTGTGTGGGGAGGTACTGGTGGACATGGTTTGGGGCTGCTGTCCTCACTATAGGAGACATCTTGTTATTTATCACTATTTATGTATTTGTCATTGTTTTTATTTCTATTACTCTGACTATAGGAGACGTCTTGTTATTTATCACTATTTATGTATTTATTTATTTGTCATTGTTTTTATTTCTATTACTCTGACTATAGGAGACGTCTTGTTATTTATCACTATTTATGTATTTATTTATTTGTCATTATTGTTATTTCTATTATCCTCACTATAGGAGACGTGCGTGGGGAGGTGCTGGTGGACGTGGGTTCCGGTCCCACCCTGTACCAGGTAATAAGCGGTTGTGAGGTGTTATGATAATTATTATTGTTATTATTACTACTATTATTATTATTGTTGTTGTTATTACTATTATAACTATTATTGTTATTGTTATTATCATTATTATTATTATATTCTCTTTTTATGTATATTATAGAGGATATTCTATATCCTCTTGTTCTCCTTCTTGACCTGTCACCTGTGCCAGGTGATGAGCGGTTGTGAGGTGTTATGATTATTATTATTGTTGTTGTTGTTATTATTATTATTGTTGTTGTCACTATTATTATTATTGTTATTATTATATTATTATTATTGTTTTCCTTGTTCTCCTCCCTGTGCCAGGTGATGAGCGGTTGTGAGGTGTTTGGCCGCGTGGTGCTGACTGACTACCTGGAGGCCAACAGGAGAGAGCTGCAGCGCTGGCTGAGGGACGGCAGCAGCAGCCTGGACTGGAGCCCCTACCTGGAGCACGTCTGCAGACTAGAGGGCCGCAGGTAAGACTGGAGCCCCTACCTGGAGCACGTCTGCAGTCTAGAGGGCCGCAGGTAAGACTGGACTGGAGCACGTCTGCAGTCTGGAGGGCCGCAGGTAAGACTGGACCTGGAGCACGTCTGCAGTCTAGAGGGCCGCAGGTAAGACTGGAGCCCCTACCTGGAGCACGTCTGCAGTCTAGAGGGCCGCAGGTAAGACTGGACTGGAGCCCCTACCTGGAGCACGTCTGCAGTCTAGAGGGCCGCAGGTAAGACTGGACTGGAGCCCCTACCTGGAGCACGTCTAGAGGGCCGCAGGTAAGACTGGAGCCCCTACCTGGAGCACGTCTAGAGGGCCGCAGGTAAGACTGGACTGGAGCCCCTACCTGGAGCACGTCTGCAGTCTGGAGGGCCGCAGGTAAGACTGGACTGGAGCAGGTAAGGGGGCAGGGCAGGTGGAGGTGAGGGGGCAGGGCAGCAGGTGAGGGGGCTGGAGGGCAGGTGGGCAGGTGGTCAGGGAGGAGAGCAGATGGACGGAGAGGAGGAGATGGAGAGGCTCTAGTGATCTTATCACTTCATCTGGGCTATTGGTTTTAACCATTCACTTGAACAAACCTCTCTAGCAAGCCAGGGAAAAAAACATGATTATCACAATTCACAATTTCCTTCAGGCTCTGATTAGTGTACATTTGTGCGGCGTTAAAAACATCACTTTAGGTCCCACAAATCGTGCTGCAAAGTCCTTCAGTGTTTTCCCTCCTCTTAGCCCTCTGGAAGTCTTGAAAGAGTTTTCCTCCTCTCTCCTCCTCAGTGTGTTCCTCCTCTGTTGTCCGTCCCCTGTGCTGTAGGCCGTCCGCGTCCAGTGAGAAGGCGTCTCGTCTGCGTGCGGTGGTGAGCGACGTGCTTCCTATCGACGTGCACCGCGCGTGTCCCCTGGCTCCCGGCTCTCTCCCGCCGCAGGGGGCCGACTGTCTGGTGTCCTGCTTCTGCCTGGAGAGCGTGAGCCCAGACGTGGCGTCCCTGCGGCGCGCCCTGGGCCACCTGTCCTCCATGCTGCGTCCAGGGGGACACCTGCTGCTCATCGGGGCCCTGGGAGAGAGCTACTACCTGGGGGCGGCCGGCCTGCGCATCCCCGTGGTGGCCCTGGACGAGGCACAGGTTGGTTGGTTGGTTGGTTTGTTTGTTAACACTTGTTTTTTTAAGTACATACATAAAAGAAATACATAAACACCAAATAAATAACTGAATAACTAACTAAGTAAGTAAATAAATAAATAAATTACACAGATAATACATACGTTTCTCTTCAAGCATCATTAAGAAATTCTAAAATCAAAAAATAACACAAAAGACAAAACAAAGAACAGAATAAATACAAGGCATCTGTGTCTGTTGATATTCCTATAACATTTTTTACATTTGTATTTTAATTTGAATTGTATTTGTATGTGTATGTGTATGTGTATTCGTATTGTATGTGTATGTGTATTTGTATTTGTATTCGTATTGTATGTGTATTTGTACGTGTATTTGTATGTGTATGTGTGTACAGGGCAGCTGTGGCCTAGTGCAGTGTTTCCCAACCACTGTGCCGCGGCACACTAGTGTGCCGTGAGAGATCGTCAGGTGTGCCGTGGAAAATTCTTGGGGATTTTTTTTTTTAATTCATCGTTATTATCAGCAAATAATGCCTATGTCATTTTCTAGTAGCCTAGTGTCTGCTGTTGACTGGCGTCCTAAGCATGAAATAATTCCTTATCACTAGGTGGCAGCAGGTAGCGAATTGCATTGATGTATCTTCAGTAGCCCTAACAAAAAACGTCCATCAGCTGCTAGCCAAAACAATCCTCCAGACGTGACTGATAGTTAACTTTGCTAGCGCTGTTTCTTCATTAATTAGGTCAGAAAACCAAAATCCTACCCTGAAACAGATTTGTGTTTTGCTTACAACCTTACTGAAAAGTTAAACGAGTGAGGTGGTGGCATGATTGAGCACACAACGTAGTTTGTTGGTCCGCGTGCTTTAGTTAGTGCAGTGAGAAAGACACATTGTAAACAACAGCGTTATTTGCAAAGTTATTTGCAAACCCTTCACTCGGTCACTAAATCCTGTCCTCGCGCTCGCTGAGATAGCCTAATAGAGGCATGCATGTAGCCTATAGCTCTCAATGAGGAAAACTTAGCCGCAGTTACAGTTTTGTAATAAACAACAGCCAGCGAACACTGTTGTTAACATAGCGAGGCTGTCTTATGAAACTTAGTGGAGATATTACTTAGTAATGGGATCTGGACCGAAAGGAGTTGCCTTTTATTAAATAGGCAGATGGACACTTCACCATGGCATTTTCTTGTGTTGCACTCTCGGAAATCGCCTCTGACACGTTGTCCCCACATCAGCAGCCATCAGCTCCATGACAATGCATAAAAAAAATCACGACATGGAGGCTCAATCAATTAACTATCAGCGACTCAATTTATTCCGTGTGCGCGCGTCTGTATGCTTGCCAGCGACGTCGTGAAGTATAAGGTGCCACGTTTGTGCCACGACTCGGTGGACAACTTACCTCACCTTGAGGTTTGGATAATGTGAGTAAAATTAAATGGTACGAAACGTCATTTGCATCGCATCGTTGGGTAGGCCTGTTTTTGTTTATGCTTTTAGTGTCATCTGTTTCAAGAGATGAGGCAAATCATAAGAAAATGACATATGGCATTTGTAGGCCTATTCAAGGGAGTTTCCTGCAGTTAGTATAGCCTAATGTAAAATGAAATTGTAACGTCATTTGTAGGCGCTATAGGCCTACCCTAAATACTGGAGCTCATTGCATCGTTGGTTATGCCTACTTTTATTTTGTGAGGTCTAGGCTACTTAATATAGGCCTATCTGTTTCAAGAGATAGGCCTAAGCTATGCCAAACCAGGTAATGAAATAAAATGAAATGGGACACGGCATTTGTATAAGCGTAGGCCTAGCCTACTTCATCGTTTGGGTAACCTATACTTTTTTTTGTGTGTTAGCCTACTTTTAGTGTCATAGCCTATAGGCTACCTTAAACACTTAAGCTTTTCTTTTGCCTTAAGACTATAGGCTGTCTGTTTCAAGAGATGGGCCAAATTATTTGTATATGCGTGTTCTGCAAGCCTGCCTTGAGCGCGAGTTGACATTCTTGCTGTCAAATGAAAGCCATCAGAGGGGAGGCACAAGGGAGCCGCTGTGGCCAATTGGAGACGAGAAACGCGGGCGGACGCAACATCGCCCTATGTTTCGCAAACTCGCTCGCGGGGAAACTTGCACCTTTGTCACAAACAGCCCAGGCACAATTTCCAATCAGTTTTTAATAATAATATGACCGTATTATCTTGCATTTGAAAACATGAGATCCGCTTTGAGTATGGAGCATGGAGCGCTGTCAAACTGTCCGACTTCTTCGGACCGACCTCATCCTTTTGCATCGCTGTGATTGTGGTCAAACAAACAGCATTTTAGGGCCGGCCTTAGCCAAAGGTGAAAGACGCATAGGTTTCACATTAAAATTAAGTGAGTAAAATATACAGAGATTGATATTTGTACATATGCATCTTCAGTGAAATATTTCTCAAATGTTGCTATTGTCAGAATAAGCATTATTTTCTGTATTCCTGCTAATAGAATGCTTTTGGACAGAATAACAATTTGTAAATTGTAGGCCTACTTTGAAGTTTATAGCATTAAGTGCTCTTTTTATTTGAAAGAGGAAATATGAAATATGACTAAAACAATACAGTTTTGTGTTTATTTGATTGCTATTCAAGACACTTTGTAGCCGCCTATATTAACAATATAGTCATTCTTATCAGAGAATTATTTGTTTTCATTATTTCATCATTTTTGGTTGGTGGTGTGCCGCGAGATTTTTTCAAGGGAAAAAGTGTGCCTTGGCACAAAAAAGGTTGGGAAACACTGGCCTAGTGGTTAGGGAGTTGGTCTTTCAATCTAGGGGTTGCTGATTCGAGTCCCCTCTGACCTCTCCCTACACCTCCATCAATGGCTGAAGTGCCCTTGAGCAAGGCACCTAACCCCACATTGCTCCAGGGACTGTAACCAAAACCCTGAAAAATAATAGTCAGCTACACAGTAAATGTTGTGGTGTTAATTCAACACTTACAGATTTCATTTAAGTCCAAATGGACTCAAATGAACTCTCTAAGTGTTAAATGAGCACTGCAGTATTTACTGTGTAAGTGAAATGTAATGTAATATGTGTGTGTATTCATATTGTATTTGTGTGTGTATGTGTATTCGTATTGTATGTGTATGTGTATGTGTATTTATATGTGTTTTTTTTCAGGTGTGCAGTAGCCTCAGCAGTGTATGTGTATGTGTATTTGTATGTGTATTCGTATTGTATGTGTATTTGTATGTGTATTCGTATTGTATGTGTATTTGTATGTGTATTTGTATTTGTATGTGTATGTGTATGTGTATTTGTATGTGTATTTGTATTTGTATGTGTATTTGTATGTGTATGTGTATGTGTATGTGTATGTGTATTTGTATGTGTATGTGTATTTGTATTTGTATGTGTATGTGTATTTGTATGTGTATTCGTATTGTATGTGTATGTGTATGTGTATTTTTATGTGTATTTTGCAGGTGTGTAGCAGCCTCAGCAGCGCCGGCTACCGGCTGCAGCAGCTCAGCGTCTACACGCTAACGGCCGACATGAGCGTCGGCGTCGATGATGTCACCGGGGTCTTCTTCGCCAAAGCCAGGAAACCGTAGCCATGGAAGTCATAGTCATAGGCCATGGGACTGGTGCCAATAATACCATAAGCCAGGAAAGAAGGCAATATTGAAGAGCAGATCTCATCACATCACATCATGTCTTGTCATGTCATACAACACCGGAATGAATTTGTAAAGCCAGGAAACCGCAGCCATGGCAACACTAAAGAGTAGCTCACGTCATGGCACGTTACGTCACGAAACATGTAAATTAAAAAACAAAAAACAATTCATGAATGTGTAAAAGGTCATTCAGATAACATCAAAGAATCAGAGACAGAGAAAGCTGGAAATATCGTACCCATGGTAGTTAGCAGTGGCAAAGAAATAGAAGACATAGACGAAGATGATAATTAACTATGATATCTACCTTAGTATATATCCTAAATACAATGTAATGCTAGTGAAATATAGTTGCATTTCCATTTCTTGTGTATGTTATATTACACAAATATAATTAGTGTACTTACAGTAAGTGTAGCGCCTAGGCGCTAACCTAGGTTGTAGTAATTTGTACACCCAGGCGCTAACCTAGGTTGTAGTAATTTGTACGCCCAGGCGCTAACCTAGGTTGTAGTAATTTGTATGTTCTACCGTAATAAGAGCCTCTGGTGTTTATGACCTTGCATCCATTCAAACCATTTGATGATGAAATTCCACTTTTACACCACACGTCTGTGGTCAGCTTGACATGTTCACTATTCTAAATAAATCCCTCTATTTGTCTATGATTCCTGGTGCATGAAGTCTGTTTCTGTCATTACGACTACAGCATGAGGGTGTGTCTGCAGAGGTGAAAGTTATGGTTGACCCGGGAACATGCTCTTCATATCCAGCTAAAGGGCCGTACACACACGTCGCTGCAAGTTACTCGCTCAGCGAATGAACTCAATAGAATGTCAATGTGTCCCAGCGAGACTCGCAGGTGAGTAGGCGAGTACTGTACAAGCGATGCGATGTGGGCGGATCCCGAGTTGAAAATATTTTATCTCCGAGCGAGGCGAGTAAGCGAGTAACCAATTGGAGTGCAGAGTTCGGTACTTCTCGGCTGTCCATTGGCAGTTAAAGCCGCGGGAACTATCAGCGAACGTTCCATGAAAGAGTGGCGAGTAGACGAGCAAGCGAAATGCTAGCTTTGTGTGTGTACGCCGCTTAAGGCATCTGGGCCGGTGGCCAGGCTGCTTACCAAAGAATTCAGCACAATAACACTACGTAACTTTGGGCTGATCCCTGCACACCTACGCATGGCATCTCTCACCATGCCACCTGTTACCATGGCACCTGTTACCATGGCACCTGTTACCATGGTACCTGTGTTACCATGGCACCGGTCACCATGCCACCACATAAATGTCACCAAATGAGGTGGCACCACACTATGATACTGATCTGGGCGGTACCAACAGCGTTGCTTTTCTTTATCCTACATGTGTAGTAATGTTAACTGTGTCACTGTGTGGAGGTGTAAGAGTGCAGTAAATGCCATAGGACTCATGTGGGCAGCTGTGGCCTAGAGGTTAACGAGGTGGACTTTGGATCAAAGGGTTGCAGGTTCGAATCCCACCTTTCCACTCCCTACCACACACCATGGTTGAAGTACCCTTGAGCGAGGCACTGAAACATGATACTGCTCCAGGGACTGTAACCAATACCCTGTACTGATTGACTGTAGGTCGATTTGGATGAAAGCGTCAGTTTAGTGTAATGTAATAATGTAGTGTATCAGGGTACAGAAGTGGAAGAGAGCAGTAAATGCCTCACGACTCCATGAGTCTCGAGTACCCTGATGGGTAGTGAGACAGACAAGGGAGGGTCTTTAGGTAGAGTAGAATTAGGATGTCGAGTAGCTTGCATACGTACACACACACACACACAATGCTCACATTGACATTTGAAGACACATATAATACAGGTAATAGTTGGGGGAGGAAAATAAAGACTACAGAAAAAATAAGAAGGTAATAGTGCAAAACATATTCTATGAGTGGAGGTAGAGAAGACATTAGCATGACCAAGATGTGGGTTAGAGAAGTAGGACATGACTAGTTTTCAATAGAGATCATTAATCCTGAACGGTATCTGGGGAGCATCTGCACAGATGACTAAAGGCCATGGGAGGAACTCAACTGCAAAACAACAGGGCTACCAGTTGAACTACTTTTGTGCACGACTGAACTATATCCGACCCAAATTCCTTTGAACAACATACCACACACACACACACCCTCATTTCACCTTAAACAAATCTCATCAGCAATCAGAACTAAACAATAACAAAACAACAGTGATGGTTTCAGTCACGCAATGTTAAAAAAAATACTGTTTAATTGAAGTTATATTCTCAATTTACAACCATCGCATTGGTATTACAAGGCCTAGTGTTGACTGATTCGCTCTTCATGTATTAGACTGAAGCAGTGGTAGGCCTATACCCCATATGGGAATCAATCCGACTTTTCCTTAGCTTGAAGCAGCTACTACTGCGAGGAGGAGGAGGAGGCCCAACCATACCTGTCTTTAGTCAGAAGAACTACAGTACAACAGGTATTTCATTTTCAAATGGTTTAAAGCATTTAACATTTCAAGAATAAAAAGGTAGACAGTAGACATTCTCTTCCACGTTAAACGGGGTCTGATTTCACATGGTTTCCCCACATTTTTGGGGGTCTTTTTTTACATTATTTTTTGATAGGACAGCGTGAGAGGTGGACAGGAAGCGAATTGGAAGAGAGGTGTGGAGGAGTTGACAAAGGGCTCGGGCTGGGAATCAAACCCGGGTCAGCCGCATGGCAGGCGAGTGCCCTACTGGTTGGCCACGGCAGGGCCGTTTCCCAACATTTCACCTTGCAGTCCAGTTGAAAGTATGAAATATGTTGTTTTAAAAAAAGACGACTTCTTTAAGACTTTTTGAATTTAGTTATGTGACATTTAAGATCTTTGTAAAACACCTTGGGACTCTTCTGTGCAAACGTGACTTATGACTTATGACATGTTGTCAAGGCTGTCAAAGCATTCCAGGTTACGGAATAAGAAAAGGGCTTTCCTGTAAATGAGAACAAGAATGCATAATATTTGTTGGCTGAGCAAGGCTCCACTTGAGGCCTAGAGTGTGTGCAAATAAACCAGTTTATAAAAGACAGACTGCACTGGACACGGCCCTTTTGGCAGCGTACACTGGTGCTGATGCACAAGAACACAAGACACATTACTGGTACAGTAGGCATTACTTCACTACAAGACCCATTACTGGTACAGTAGGCATTACTTCACTACAAGACACATTACTGGTACAGTAGGCATTACTTCACTACAAGACACATTACTGGTACAGTAGGCATTACTTCACTACAAGACACATTACTGGTAGGCCATTACTTCACTACAAGACACATTACTGGTACAGTAGGCATTACTTCACTACAAGACACATTACTGGTACAGTAGGCATTACTTCACTACAAGACACATTACTGGTACAGTAGGCATTACTTCACTACAAGACACATTACTGGTAGGGCTTTACTTTACTTGACACAGACTGGCATCACTGCCTGGTACTGTAGATACATCCTAACTCCACTTTCCATTGTTTTTGAAGTATTATACATTCACTTATCACTGTTTTTCAAACAAATCCCTGCATGCAGAGCCTATGTTACAACCTTAGTGTCACCAAAGTTGTATTGCCCAATGTACTTCAAAGCAGGGTAATTTCATATCATGTCAATGTTGCAATGCTGTAGTCAAGTCTTTTCAGCAATGAGTGAACGGGCCCACCATGCACAAAGAGGCTACTAAACATTGCATTAAAGTTGGGATCAAATGATTTAAAACATATACTCTTGGAGACGAACTAATACTATTGATTTGTATTTAAATAAATAAATGATGGGGAGAAGTATATATGAGTCATGAGGTTTCTGCCAGAAAGTGGCGATCAAAGCCCATGATTATTTGCCTTAGAGAGATCATCGTGGGAAAACGAAGTATGTGGGGTGTCAAATGCCATTCATTGCTCGCTGACAAGACAAACACGGTACGGTACTATATCTTGCCAGCAGAGATATGCTGTTACAGAAAGATGCTCCACCTCAGTGTCATGTTTGTTTCTGCTTAACAGGTGAACTCCAACAGCTAGGCTCCTCACACAGTCACCACACCTGACAGGGAGGAGGAGACCCGACGCTCATATAGGTGATGCACTAGCAACAGGTAATGCACATTCCTCACTGCATATTATGGCATGTTGATTATTTATTACTGAACGACACGATACTTTAAAAGATTTTAAAGATCTTAAAGAGAGTGATCAGTACGATCCATTGCAAAATGACTTTGTCTCAGTTGAGGTAGTTTAGTTAAGTTACCTTTGCTTAAAGTGGCCATGCCAATCTAATTATAAACCCATTTCGGCCATTTTTTCACAATCCTTTATGTCATCTGACCCGGAATGCAAATTATTGTAGCTAGAAAGTTATTTTGTGGTATGTTTCAAAGCCCTTGATTGTGCCTAAAAAAGCCATCATCGGAGAGGCGACTGAATTTTCCTCATTCACATTATGTTTTGGAGCTGTGCGCTGATTGGCTCAGCTGTTGCTAGAGAACACACTCATTCACGACTCGCGCAGCTTCGCAGAGCTAGGAAGTTAACGCTAGTTGTTACGCCAACTGAAACAATAAAACAGGCGACGCTATTTTGTAATAAAAAAGAATGGCAGGAATCCAACCTTATGCATTTGAACCGGAGACCGAGACCGAGTCGGAGGAGGAGATCTCTGAAGAGGAAGCCGGGGGTCGGAGAAAAATGGATGTATCAGAATGGTAAGTTAATTTATCCCTTTCTCGTCGTAGTTTCACTACACGCCAACACCAGGCATATAGTCAATATATGTATTTCCGACAATGAAACTTTATGATCCTTTAGCGTGACACTTTATGAAGACATAACATTTTCATTAAGGTACGGATAACTATGGTTATTACCAGCGGCGCATCTTGTCACCAGGCTAACCTGGCAGCAGCTGCAAGACCCCCTAGTAGAGCTCTAGACTAGATAGCTCACGCTTTACCACCACAGTAGTGGTGAATGTCTTTCAATCGTTTACTCCTTTGAAATTTTACTTTGTGTTATGTTGTAAGATAGAAATAAAGCAGGAAGCCGTAGTACATTTTATAAACTTTATAACCAGGGTCACGTCATGTCTGTATCGTAGGTTTTACATCTTAGCATTGCTGCTGCACCAAGAACTTCCTCTATAATACATTGATAAATCATAAGATGTACCGGTGCCACCTAGCGGCGTGGCAATGTGTAGACACAACACTTTTAGCCCCAGCGGCTTCTGGTAATTACAATAACACTTACAATTTCCACGTCATTGCCTACCTTTTACCTCAGGTGTACATGTGGGCATTGCTGCACTATGGAGACGGAGGCAGAAAACATTTGTTGCAGAGAGGTGACCGTGGTAAGATGCATTGTATAACATTGCCCTCACACTTCAAATACTACTTTTGACCAAAATTATATTACATGTAGCTGACTTTTCTGCATTACCATTAGAACACGGCTGCATGTCTGAATGCAATATACCCATCACAGGTACTAAATAGAATGCAACAGCTGGAGTCACCAGTCCACTGCATGACAGACCACCCTGGCCTTCATCCAGTGTGTTTGAGCATTTATGCTTTACAAAATGCCCTCAACTTGTACCAACGGGATTTCGGGGACATACCAATTAGAGGTTATGGGAAGTATGTACAAGAATATTAAGCACATTCACTTACATCTACCAATAATACTTTATAAAGAAATAAGGATCAATCAGACAGAATTTGTTGTATTTTGCTGTATTATGACTTAAAAGGCAACCACCCACGCGCGCACACACAGACACACACACACACACACAGTAATGCTAACAGTGTACTAATATATATATATATACAGTAAGAAATTCCTATACATTAACAGCATCCTTTTCCCTCTTCTTCCTCTTCTTGTCTTTTACAGCCGTTGTAGATTCCTGGCGTATCGGTTTTTTGTTAGCTGGTGCTGGGGGTATCTGGGCCGGACAGTTCGAGTAGTGATCCCCTCCTGTGTCGTCCAGCGTGTCCGGCGAGAGTTCCCTGATGGGACGGGGCAATATGTTGGGTTCAGGCCTCCACTCTGAAACGCGACTTGTATGCTGCCACAGCGTCGTCCATGGTGGGGTGTACATACTGCGCTGAGAGGAAGCTGGGGACATTGATTGCTCGCATTTCATCTTGGAATGGCTGGGGGTTGAGGACGACCTCCTTGAAAAGCAACTCCATCAATTCGAAGATGTAATCTTAAAAATAAAATGTATATGAAAATGAAGTGAGCATTGACCAATTGCTATATTTAACAGTATTTAATAGGTACATTTTTTTTTAAATCCCAAAATGTAGTTCTTACTGTATGTAGGTGCCGTTTTTACTGGCTTCACAGATGCTGCTCCTTTTTTTGCCTTGGGGAAACTCATTTTAAATTTCAGGCGGCCAGATGATGTTTTAGCTTGGCAGCGACGAGCATTCTCATTAAAGTGCAGTGCTGCCAGGTACAGTCTATAGGGAGGGGAAGAGTGTTTGTTAGTAACTGTACTGTACTCAAGGTCAGAAAGATAACAGCTTAGGTTGGGTAGGTTATGTACTACACATAGATGTATTTATTCATTAGAAGTGAACATACCTGCACAACATCCCAATAAATGGGAAGACCACATTCTTCGGTGTGAATCTTAATAGCACACTATGGAATGCCTCCAATGTAGACGTTTGGTAGTCGGAGCTGAGCTTCTGCACATCTGTCAGGACCCTTTTGCTAAGAAGTAGCTTCTCCACCTTGCAGAGAGCTTTGGAGCCTACCAACAGATTTTTTGTTACTTGTACGACATAAACGGAAAACAAACCAAATTGACAGTAAAAATGTGGTGGGGTGCAGTGAGGAGCTCTAGGACTACATACCTGGCTTAAACCATTTTTTTGATCTTTTTTGAGGCAGCGCAGGGTGCAGACATTTGGGAAAGGTGGGGTCATCATGGGTGTGCCTATTTTGTATGTGGTTTAAAATGGAGGTCCATTTGGCCAGTTTTTCAGGGCCTGTGGAAGAGGATGTTGCTGCCCAGTAAGCATGGTTCCCGATGCTCCGCCGCCACTTTTTTAGAAGTTCGCATTCTTTGTCTTTGGACAGCTTGTCAAGTTTCTTAGATAGACCTGGTGAAAAAGAAAATGACAAAGAAAAGTTTTGAGAGATTTATTTTTGGTGTACACCTGGATGTCCTTGCAAAATGGTTTGTGTAAATATCTTGAATAGTTATTTTGTTGGGCATCCCATCCTTTCAGTGTTACAGTTATTGCTCAAATCAAGTTAAAAGACAAACATTACCTTTTTCAAAGTGCCAGACGTCATAGAAATGCTGGACATCACGATCACGCAGGTATTTCTGTATTTGAGGGTGCCGGTCAGTTACAATGTAGTCCACTGCCACACCCTTTGAGTCAAGCAACTCCAGGCTTCTTCTCAGACCCTCCTTCTCCATATTGCAGCTACCTCCAACCTCATTGCTCTTGTGGAATAAAAATCAAAGCATGATGAGTGTATGAATCCAAGAATGTCTATACTACAAAATAATGTTTCTACTTTTCAGTCTGTTTGAGTAGACTGGATATGCAAAACACACTTGCTGGTTGGAACATAGCTGTGCTAAATACTACCATCTACTCACCTGAACAAGCTGCACATCAATAATGTTGTTGTTCTCCAGGTTCATCAGCGAGTAGCTGCCATACTTCGCACTGTGACCTGCAAACACAATTAATGTCATGGGCACACTGATTTTGAGCGTTCAGACATAACCTCTGTTATAATTTTGCTGGCAGTGTAGTACTGTGGTAGTACGAGTGTAGTACTTTTGAGGGACCATTAAAGCTATGTAGGCCTACATTGTGAATCAATAAGTAGGCTTACCTGGACTGTCTGCCCTCATATCGCCACCAAGTTTGACTTTGTGTTGGCTGAGATCCTTCCACTGTTCCTCCTGAAATTGATGCCACTTGTGAATAATAGCTGGCTCCAGGTATGTCCGTGCATGTCTTCTGAAAGTTGTATACCCAATGGACCTGAGGTTCAACGCTTTGAATACCTACAAGTGAAATAGTCATTCATTACCACAGTTCTATGACAATTCTGCTCTTTGGATGACAATATTACAGTTATGAACAACAGTAGGACATTTGTGCTATACACAATGCATAGAAATGTGATGGTGCTAAGTGTGATCCCATACCTTGTTCAGCTGGAAAAATGATGTGCCGGTGAAGTAAATGGCTGCAGAGAGTTGTAAATTTGTTGTTGGACAGGTCCCTGTCACTGGCTGACTGCTCCATTCCCGGTAGTACCCACACCGGCCACATTTTTGCTGTACAGTCAAGAAGGTGCCTCGTCTGTGCGGTGTGACATCGCTTTTTGTTTTGCAAAGGGGGCACTTTTCGAAGATCTCCAAAAGGCACTTCTCGCTCACAATGTACTTAACATCTGTGTGACTGTGGCTGGTGTCACTAAGTAAGAAAATTAGACAAGTGGGGATTTAGAGTGTTCACAACACAAAAGCTTATTCTTTGCCATGAAGGAAGTAGGGGTGTGTTGTCTAGGTGGCATTTTGTTTTGTATGGTAAAGGATTTCAAATTCACTTACGAAATATGCGATGACTCCAAGTCTGACATTGTGTCTTGGTCGGGCACATATGTGGAGTCATGTGGTTCAGCGACTAATGAGGAGTCTTCCCCTTCATCTAGCAGTTCATCGTCATCCTCCTCCACAGCCAAGCGTGGTCTTTTGGCTGGCCGTGACTTGATGGGTGTGGAGGTCAGGGCTTCCCAAGTCGTTTCAGTGGCAGCTGCGCATGGTGTTTGAATTTCTATTTGCAATGAATTTTTACCACAATTACCATTATGTGAAAACACAGGAATAACGACAAAATAACACAGTGGCCCACACAACTATAGATGTCTATCAGATGCAACTAAAACAGAATAGAAGACACTGTTGCAAAATTTACGAAATCACAAACCTCTGCTTTTCACACGATAACCTCGTAAAGTCTTTGCTGACAACTGAGTACCCTTGGTGGACAGACTGGGTGGGTCTGTCTGACAAGCCGCATCCTTGAACGTGGGTGTTCCTAAGCAGGTCTGAGTGACAAACAAAAAGGGAAATGAACACAGAATAGTTGCTTTGACTTTTCAACTGCGTGTTGAGGACTTAAAACCATAATGAATTAGTCAGCGAGTTTGTCAGTGCCAAAACGCCGCCTAGCCTAATAAAAAGTTAAACATGGCAGACTGGCGTTACGTGACAGTAGCCCAAGATGTGCAGTGTTAGGCACGCAAACTAAGTTACGTTTATAGTTAAAATGTTAAAGATAGCAAATGACAGTTGGTTGTTGTTGGTCGCCTGTTGTTACGCTATGTTGCTACTTTGTATCACTAGCTTACGAGTGTGAAGACATTGTAGCGACAAAGGGCACAAATGTAGCGATTGCAGCCTGGCTACTTTGGACTGTGGTGGAGGCAATGTAGCCACGTTTGCATACGGTGGCATGGGAAACAGACTAGTTGCCTATTAAACATGGAGACTGTCAGAATCTTTCGGGACTTTTGAAATACGCCAGCTTTAACGGTAGAGCTCTAGCTACGTCTGCCAGCCAGATTACCCAGGATAGATACACAGTAGGCTACACACGCACACACGACACATTCATCAAATAATTGGTTTAGGTTACTTACGGGTACAGTAGGCCTACAACCAGACAGTCGGGATGATGGCACTGCGTCTGGTTTCAAATGTAACTTCGCCGCAAATCCACTATGGAACTGGCCAAAGTTGGTATAGTCATTCTCGTCGAAGTGCAGTGTACACACACTTAACTTTGAACTATGCTTCTCTGGCACAGCTCCAAAAATAAATTTAAGCCATTCCGTTTTCACTTGTGGGTCTTTTGGTAACATATGCAATTGTCCAATTTTGTTTGAACAAAGTTCGCAAGTTCGTAGACGTTCAGCCATAGTTGCTCGAAAAAATAACGATTAATTATGGAATTATAGAATCTGACTCATAGATACACATCTATGATCTGACTCCTCTGTGAGTGGGCGTGGTTAAGCGGCCGTGGTAGTCAGGGTGACGTAAGCCTGCCCTGTTTTTTGAATTGGCCAGGCTTACCATTTTTTTAATTTTCATAAACTGTAACAATCAAACGAAGTAAAAATATTTTTTCACATTCACAGGACCAGGAAAACATATTATGAACTTTTATAACACATAATCATGTAAGAAGGTTTAAAAAATGTGGCATGGCCTCTTTAACAATGTGAATGTGATCATGTGAACTAGGGCCGCGCAATTAATTGAAATTAATAGAAAATCGTGATATAATCGTGAAATCGAAGTCGTGATTTCAATCGTGATTTAATCGTGGCAATAGTGACCAACCTTTGAGAGCGTCCTTGAAGCCAGAACATACTGACAGACTGGTGTTTCTGGCCAGAAATTTGTCCACCTAAGTTTCATGCTATTGCCTTTACATAATAATCGTGATTAATAATCGTGATTACAATTTTGTCCAAAATAATCGTAATTATGATTTTTTCCCCTAATGTGAATGCAACAAACTGTTTTAATCTGTGATGTGAACTTAAAAGTACTGTACTCACCTGTGATTACTGTATATGAATGTAACAAAAAACCCGCTTAACCTGTAATCAGACGTATCTAAATAAAATTCTGAAATAGGCTATCCATTCATGAGGCCAGTCTAACTAACACATTAGAATGTGTGTGGAAAAGGTTCTCTATTCAGTCTGAGTACAATGCAAAAAGGGTGTTGTGTTGGTATGTAGAGCCAAGGAGGATTATAAAGTCCTATTTCCGTTTTACCTGGCGGGGCAATCAATATGTGTATCACTATCAAGCAGTACAAAATATCTTGGATAGCTACAAAAGAGACCTTGTGTAAACAGCATATAACGACTGCTTGAGGATATTGCTGAAGAAGCCTATAGGAGTAGTAAAATATTTTGTGACTCAGGACTAAGTACTTTACAGGCTCTCTCGTTTTCGCCTAGATAAGTCTCAAAACTGTATTATAAGGAGGATTCTCACAAGCCCCAGATGCAGCTCTACCAGATACCAATCATATATGTGGAAGCACTGGTATGGCTGCCTCACCCCCTTAGCGCAGCACTATGGCTCTCAGTAATGTCATAGCGATGTTGTTATGATGTAGTTAAGCATTTTCAGCAAGTGAATAGGGTCGCCGGCGACCCCTGCTGCAGTAAGAGACTGCGACTGTCATGACTGATGGTATGTTTGTATTACAATGTGTGTGCTAAAGGCATTTTGCATGTCACAGGTGTGATCCTGCCCAGATTTCAGAGACGAAAATTAACAAGATTTGCCTTCAGGTGACAACTTTTTTGAAAACTGACCCTGACTATTAAGGGGACCCTATTGAAAATGAGATGACACATCTCAAGAGGCACTCCCTGTAAATAAATAAATAAATAAATAAAATAAATATGTGGAAGCACTGGTATGGCGGCCTCTTAAGACTGTCATGACTGATGGTATGTTTGTATTACAATGTGTGTGCTAAAGGCATTGTATTGAACTACTTTGCGTGTCACAGGTGTGATCCTGCCCAGATTTCAGAGGAAAAGGTGCGGTCGTCTGCAGCATGACGCCTCATACCACCCTGTGTGTGATGGCTGCCATCATCCTAATGGGTAACGACAGCTTGGCATCTAATGACTTACTGTTATGTTTAAGTGGTGCAGTCTGACTACATTCCATTGATAATTAAGACACTAATACACATATAATTTCCAACAGGTGACCTGGCAGAGGCTCAAGGTATGTCTTACTGATGAACTATTTCAAGTAGCACAAATACAGACTTACTGTACAGGACTTAAACATTGTGTGTGTGTATGTGTGTGTGTGTGTGTGTGTGTGTGTGTGTGTGTGTGTGTGTGTGTGTGTGTGTGTGTGCGTGTGTGTGTTTTTACTGCTATAAGGTTGATTGCTGTACTCAAGTGAGTACTATATTCTTAGTGTGCAATAATGTGTATTAGGTCTTTGTGTATGTTTTGTATCTGTGCATTTACTGTATGTAAGACGACAGACACCTTAATGTCCTTCTGGATTAATAAAATTACCTCCCTACTCTACTCTGCTTTGCACTACTCTACATGGCACTACTGATTAACTATTAGAAGCAGCACAAATACCATACATACCTTGTACATATTATATACGGTATAATACGGTAACACACATGGTATTATAAGTTTTATATTGTATACTGTATATTTGTGCGTATGTGAAAATAAGCTGGCGTGCTTGTATTCATTGTCAACTGTAAACTTTCTTGTTAACAGGCGTGTTCTACCCCTATGGAGCTGGTGACATTGTAAACAGCCGCGTTGATGACGGGAGCTCCTCGCTCATCAATTTGCTTCGAAATTTCAAATTCTTCGGCAACACACACAGTAAAATATTTGTGAGTATACAAATCTTTTTACACACCGCAATGATGCACCTATGGTTCTGTAGCTATGGTTCTGTAGCATCTATGGCTCTGTAGCATCTATGGTTCTGTAGCATCTATGGTACCAGAGATTCTTTAAGTAGGCCTATATAGAGATATGCCAACATAATAGGTTTCTATGGGCACCTAACATGACCAGGTTCTGGTCTACCTAAAGGGGCCTGTCATAATGCACCTCGAATGAATAGAACAGTCCTTAGGTCTGCCTAAAGGGGGATCCCCCCGCCTCCCCCTTGCGACAGTAGAACCCGGAAACAATGGGCCAGCGGAACCTCTCTCTTATCTACTCTCTCTGATGGCTCTGTAGCATCTATGGTATTGTAGCATCTATGGTTCTGTAGCATCTATGGTTCTGTAGCACCTATGGTACTGTAGTTGGTTCATAAGGTCATCAAAGGGCAACATGGCATCATACGAGAGTTGTGACAGTGATGTGAATAGAACTACTGTATACAACTTGTGGTCACAACTTGCGTCTGTCTGTGCCTGTTTCGTGTCCTTGTGCATTTGTTAGAAAGCAAGAGAGCATGCTGGAGTTGGGGGAGTCAACGCAGTTTAAAAGATCTCGTGGTAAATAGTAAAGGTAAAGCGAGCAGCGAAAATGTAGCAGCAGCAAAAATGTACAGCTTTTCAAAAAAGAATTTAGACTAGGCTACCTTGCGTGTCAACTTCAAGTTATTTGAAAGAAATTAGAGGCGGTCAGTCATTAGGCTTTGCTGAGATGAAAAAAAAATGATAAGTGACAAAAAAGATTGTCAGACACATTGAAATAGGCCTATGATGTTTTGGGGCGTGCGATAGTGATCGTGGTGTGTGTGTGTGTTTCTGAGCTCCAGAGAAATCTGGAACTCCACCCACTTTGTCAGGAAGCAATAAACTTTGAGCAGCTCCAACGGCCCTGGGTAGAGGCATGTTCAAGGTAGTGATGTGGGTTAAGCAGAGACGTTCTATTGGGACTAAGAAAATGTTTGGTTTAATCTGGCCTCGACCAGTAGCAAGTTTGTCATCTTTTTGGTCAGACCAACATCTCGGTATGAGATTAGAAAGTCGATGATAATCAGGCAAGGGTTTAACCATGTTTTTGTTTTTGAACCACATGATGGGTGAGGCAGACAGACAAAAGAATTATAAAAATGTTTTTCACTGTGCCAGGTGTAGACAAAGACATGCCAAAGTACAGGGCACACATTGCAAAGCAGCACAGGGCGTATTGCAAAGTAATGTAAAGTGAATGGTGCAAAAAGGTACAGTGCAAGTAATGTGGAAGACATGGGTGGGGGTGAGACCAAGTTTTCCTTCTTGGGCAGATTCCTGTCTTAATGGTAGCATAGCGGTGCAGATTTCTAGTTTCCTGACAGATTGTGGGTGGAGCGGGAGATGGGAAAGGTGAAAGAGGGGCGGGGGAGTTCACCATCCTGATGGTTTATGAAGATGTTGGGGAGTCTAGTGGTTAAAGAACAGGCTTCTGTAGAATGTTTCCATGATGATGAATTGTGAAGCACTTGCCCCTCTTCAATTTGCGCAGGAATGTATGGCACCTACCATCGCTTTTTCTTTGTATTTTAGCACATTGTACCTTAAGTAAGCAATTAAATAATGAAAGATATTTTCAATAGAATACAAAATAGTTGGAAGTGTGTCCCCAAAGTGTGATGCTCTTAAAATAATGTATTGATTGACAAAGTCTCAGAAGGTGATCTGAAAAATGTTCGGTACGCACACGTGCACGCAAAATACCTCCTCTAGGGGCTAAGCCACCCCTGTCTCTCAAACCTAGTGACGTCCCCGACAGTATGTACACTACACTGCAGAAAGGTCAGGGGCGACATGCAGTCATGTCATTTAATCTCAAGGGGGCCGGACCAAAATTTCTGCTTCGTGATGGAGTTGTGAACTTGTGACCTAGATCATTGACTGTAAATGGCGAGCAAAAAAGGCAAACTCATTCTCAAGATTTGAAAACTTGATATTTTTTAGACACTTGCCACTTTGTAAAGGGCAGGAGATGTACTTCTTTTTTCAGTTTTTTTTCCCTCTCTTCAAGTCTGGGGCCGGATTAAACCCTCTGGCGGGCCGCTTCTGGTGTTTTTAAGACTCCTTGTCTAGATTCACAGTACTGTATATAAATGATATTTTTGTTTGTTTATTGCAAATAATGCTGTACCCAACTACAGGTGAATAACAATGGCCACCTCACATTTGACAACGCATGGTCCAGATACGTCCCGTCCCACTTCCCAGCGTATGGTCATCGTGACCTGATCACGCCCTTCTGGACAGACCTGGACAACAGAGAGAGAGGCACCATATCCTACCGCCAGTACACCAGTGGCAGTGTCCTGCAGCAAGCCACCACAGACATCAACCAATACTTCCCTGCCGTTAGCTTCTCCGCTAGCTGGGTCTTCGTTGCTACATGGGACAGGGTGGCATACTTTTCCAGGACAGCGACAGTAAGTCATCGTGATAAACAATGCTAATAATGAATTTTGTGTACATACGCATGATGAAGTGTGAGCTGATGGTCATGGTCTATATTTGCTACTATGGATGTGTACAACCTGAGAATGCGATTTTAAAAGAAATCACATACAGGCACTTGGGTGCTGCGGCGGCGACCCGGGTTTGATTCCATCGCAGGTCCTTTGCCGATCCCTGTCAATTTCTCGCTCTCATTCGTTTCCTGTCACTCTCTCATTGTCCTGTCGTAAAATAAAGTCAGAAAATACCAAAAAACGAAAGAAAGAAACGTCATACAGTAGTCTGCACACAAAGCTGACATTCCATAATCCCAACCTAGGAGACTTCATTCCAAGTGGTTCTCATCTCAGGAGGTCGATACACGTTTGTGCTGATGAACTACGGGGCCATCGCAGCAACACACCGGAATGTACAGGTATGTTAACATTATTTTGAGTTCTAATGTGAAGTACGCTAACACAGTGTAATGTACAGGTATGTTAATATTATTTTGAGTTCTAATGTGAAGTACAGTAAAACCAAATGTACTCAGTATAATTCCACTTTCCCAGGCTGGCTACGACACCGCCAACTCCACTCATCATTTTTCAATTCCTGGATCGTTTACGAGAAACTTCACAAATTTCACGCACACAAGCAACGTTAATGTACCAGGTCGCTGGGCATTCAGAACAGATCATGGTTCAAGGGACTGTCAATTCAATGGTAAGATTTTTTTAAAAGTGTTAAATGTCTAATTCACATCTGTGAATAAAAAACACCACTAGGAATGTACCCAAAACCGCAAAAATCGCAAAAACTGAATGCTCAGACGCCCAATGCTGTGCCATGCTGGGCCACATCACTAGTGTTGCAAATTTAGTGAATAACAAGTCTGGACCAAAAAGACATCTCTACTCTAAACAGCTCAATTTTAATTTAATTTCAAACCCATGCCTCTACCGTCAAATGCATGCCGCTGTGAACAACAAAGCAACTGAGAAATTAAATCATGCCAGTGCTGTCATGAAAACCCGTAATACATTGTATTCCATGACTTCAGCCAGTTTTTGAGAGTATGTTTACAAACAGACCACATAACAGCGAATGCAGTAGGAGTGTGGTGGCTGACGGGTTAGGGTTAGGAGTGTTTTTTTGGTCTAGGCAGGGTTCCTACAAGTTTCTTCAAGTAAAATCCAAGGCTTTGTAGAGTAGAGTAGAGTAGAGTAACTTTATTGATCCCCAGGGGGAAATTCAGGTATCCAGTAGCTTACATAAATACACAAATACACAAAAGCCCACATGGACATTTCAAGACAAAAATGAACACAGGAATAGTCATCATGGTGGGGAAAATAAAATAAAATAATAGAGATAATAAATGTAGAAAAGATAATTGTGCAAAAAGACATTCTGTGAGTTGGGATAGACTAATGCAGAAAAACATACTCTGTCAGTTAAGGTAGACAACAAGTGTTGATGGATACATCTATGATATAGTATAGTATGTAGAAGTAGGCAGTGTACAGAGTATGATAGGGGTTAAAAATTCTTACAATGTCACAGTAAAGTACAGGTAAGTGTATTAGGCAAGCACACACACACACACACACACACACACACACACACACACACACACACACACACACACACACACACACACACACACACACACACACAACACACACACACACAAAGAGGTTCCCCAGTAACTGGGCCAGCTCCGACAGATCACAGTCTTTGCTTGTGGTAAGCAGGAAAAACAAGTATGTCCAGTGGTCAAGGGTCAAAAGTTCCTTAGTGCAGTTATTGGACAGCACACACACACACACACACACCCACACACACACACACCCACACACACACACACACACACAAACACACACACACACACACACACACCAAGAGGTTTCCCGGGCTGGGCCAGCTCTGGCATCTCAGGCAGTCCAGTCCCCTATGATGATGTTCTTCTTAGTGTCCTTCTGTGTGTTGTTAAACAGCTGAATTGCCCATGGGACAAAGGACTTCCTTAGTCTGTCAGTCCTGCAGGTGAAAGCACGGAGTCTGTGGCTGAACAGACTCAGTTGGTTAGTGAAGGTGGCGTTAAGGGGGTGATGCTGATTGTCCATAATAGAGTCTAGTCTGCTCAGTGTTCTGCTCTCGGTTATTGAGGTGAGTGTCTCCAGTTCCATGCCCACCACTGATCCCGCCTTCATCACCAGTCTGTCAAGGCGTCCAGCATCTCTCTTCCTGATGCTTCCTCCCCAGCATGTCGCAGCAAAGAAGAGCACGCTGGCCATGACAGACTGGTAGAACATAAGCAGAAGTCGGCTGCAGACATTGAAGGACCTCAGCCTTCTGAGGAAATAGAGCCTGCTTTAGCCTTTCCTGTAGAGTGCATCTGAGTTTGTGGACCAGTCCAGTTTATTGTCGAGGTGCACTCCTAGGTACTTGTAAGTGCTGACAGTCTCCACTTTCTCTCCCCCAATAGAGACAGGCACCAAGGGTGGGATGGAGCGCCTGAAATCAACCACCATTTCCTTGGTTTTGGTGGTGTTCAGGTGCAGCTGATTGTTTTGACACCATCCCACAAAGTCGTCAACCAGTCCCCTGTACTCCTCCTCCTGACCATCTCTGATACACCCCACAATTGCAGTGTCGTCTGAGAACTTCTGCATGTGGCATGTCGCAGAGTTGTAGCTGAAGTCTGTCGTATACAGAGTGAACAGTACGGGGGAAAGCACCGTTCCTTGTGGCGCTCCTGTGCTGCTCACCACTGTCTCAGATGTGATGTCACCCATCCTTACAAACTGGGGTCATTCCGTGAGGTAGTCAGTGATCCAGGTCACCAGGCCAGGCTCCACTCCCATCTGCACCAGTTTATCTCTCAGCAGCAGTGGTTGAATAGTGTTGAAAGCGCTGGAGAAATCAAAAAACATGATTCTCACAGCACAGCCACCCTTGTCCAAGTGAGAATGTATCCTGTGGAGGAGATACAGGATAGCATCCTCCACTCCCACATTCTCTTGGTAGGCAAACTGCAGAGGATCCAGTGCGTGTCGTACCTGGGGCTTGAGGTGGTAGCGCAGCAGCACCCGTTCGAATGTTTTCATTAGATGTGAGGTGAGGGCAACCGGTCTGTAATCGTTGAGTTCCTTGGGGTGTGCTTTCTTTGGGACGGGTATCAGGCATGATGTTTTCCACATGGTGGGGACCTTTCCTTCCTGCAGACTCCTATTGTACAGGTGATGTAATGGCTCAGCTAATGCCTCAGCACATGTCTTGAGCAGTCTTGAACAAACGCCATCAGGGCCAGCTGCCTTGGATTTTAGCTTTTTCAGTACCCCTCTGACTTGTTCAGAGGTGATAGTCAGTGATGGCTGTGGCCGAATGAGGTTTGGGCGGGTGGGAGGGGTGGATGGTGGTGGTGGGTAAGTTGTTTCCAGTGGCAGAGGTGAGGGACTGGAGCGGGGGGTAGCGACAGTGGGGGTTGGTGGGCCTGCTGTGTCCATCAGTGGGGGTGCTATGGCAGAGTTGCAGATGGTCGGGGTTGTAAGACCATTGATACAGAAATTCAAGACCTATATCGCAGTTCACCAGAATTCACGGGCAAAGAAAAATCTCAAAGTTGTGTTTACTTCTCAAGACAAATCTAATATGTGTAAAGGATAATGAATAGTGTAACTTAATCTCATATTGTGTCACAGTAGGCCTACTCGCCCAACACCACAGTAGGCCTACTCGCCCAACACCACAGTAGCCCAACACCACAGTAGGCCTACTCTCCACAACACCACAATACAAAAATCATGTAATGTTCAGCAGACTATCAATCAATCAACCAAAATGAAGAAAATGGATAGTTTTTCCACCTCTTATCAACTGGAAAGGAAATTATTCCATATTTTATAAGTTGTGGTTCATGATTACAAATCCCATCACCAACTATTCCATAATTCCACTATGACAGATTTTATTTATTGGTAAAAAAAGACTTTCCTTTACTGCCAGCCGAACAATTTTGACAGGTTAGAGTTAGGAATGGGTTTTGGTATAGACACAGTTCGACATTACAAACATGGCCATAGCAGCCTACCATAACCAAAAACAGCATCATGTGACCACACTTGGATTGGCATGTGCTACATGCCACTAAATCATCTAACTCCCTCTCAACAGGAGGCTTGTCTTAAGAATTTAAAGAGGAGGTGCAAAATTGTATTTATATAGACAATACCATTGGCTGGCTTTGTTCTCACTTAGTTACACTATTACACTTCCATTTTCATTTCATGTGTGACGAGACAGTTGTAAACAAAATTAAATCTTAATATCATTACCTTAATATCATTTAGGAATGCCTGTACAGCAGGGAGATTCCTTCTGGACAGATGCTACGTGTCAGCAAAGATGCACGTGTGCAGGTGGAGGAGTCCTTCAGTGCCAGCAGCAGTCCTGCTCCTTCTCTCAAGCATGCAGACCTGCAACCTTCCAATACTCCTGCCAGAATATTCAGAGACAGACCTGCACCATCTCCGGTGACCCGCACTACTACACCTTTGACAGGAAACTCTTTCATTTCCAAGGCACCTGCACCTATGTGCTGTCTGAGGTATGACTTGGATATGATTTTTACTATTATAATTATCATCATCATTATTATTATTATTTTATGAATGAATGAAAGAATAGCCTACACCTTTATGGCCCCGAAGGGAATTTGTCTTGCGTTTTGGGAGTACAACAGACACTTGGAGAGACAATTACAATAGTACACAAAGACAAGACTAGACTAAAAAACAAACAAAACATACAAACAAAGGCTACATGTTTGACACTTGGACTGGTGGCTGAATTTGTCTATGAAATATCCCTCAGGCATGTAGCAATGGACTGCCTTATTATCGAATTGAAGGGAAGAATGAACATCGGGGAAGCACCCATGTGTCATGGACCCGCCTTGTGAGAGTGTGGGCATACGGTGAAGAGATTGAACTTGTCAAAGGACATCGTTATAATGCGATGGTAAGTGAGAAGAGCTTACTTTCCATATTGAGACTACTGTATACCAGAATCATAAAAAGTAATTTGAATCTTATGATGACGTAATTTTGCCACAGGTCAATGGGACATTTGTAACAACCCCATTCAGTCTAAAAGATGGAGCCATAAGAGTCTACCAGTCAGGATGGTCTATAGCTGTTAGTACAAACTTTGGACTGCTAGTCACCTATGATGCCTCCCACTATGTCACAATCTCAGTTCCCTATGAGTACCAGAATGGGACATGTGGTCTCTGTGGCAACTTCAACCACCGTTCTCATGATGACTTTCGGACGCGCACTGGCCAGATTGTCAGCTCAGATGTGGAGTTTGCCAACAGCTGGAAGGCGGCAGGGGACACTGACCCTGGCTGCCAGGACGTGCCCTGTGCCGGACTAGCGTGTGCTGCCTGCACTTCGAGTCAAAGGCAGCTGTATGGGAATACTGCTCACTGTGGAATCCTCAGCAACAATGTTGGCCCCTTTGCTGCCTGTCACTCAAGCCTACCCCCACACAACTTTGAGGAGAACTGCGTGTATGATCTCTGTGTGGGAGGAGGTTACCAGCCCATCCTCTGCCAAGCCCTCAATGTGTATGCTGCCCAGTGCCAACAGGAGGGAATCCAGTTGGGTCAGTGGAGAAGAGAGGGATTCTGTGGTGAGTACTGACTCTCTGAGCCACTTTGTAAATCAGGCATCAAGACATGTTGTTAAAGTTGTCTGACAACTTTTCCTCTTCCACAGAAATCCCATGTCCATCCAACAGTCATTTTGAGTCTCAAGGACCAGGATGCCATGCTACTTGCAGCAACCCCAATGCCACCCAGAACTGCCCACTTCCCAACCAGGAGAGCTGCATCTGTGATTCAGGCTACGTCCTAAGTGCTGGAGAGTGTGTTCGGCAGAGTGACTGTGGCTGCACATTTGAAGGGCGGTACTACAGGGCTGGGGAAACTGTGGTGCTAGACCAAGACTGTGAAAGGCGTTGCACATGCAGCCATGGGTCAATGACTTGCCAGGCACACGGCTGTGGAGATCTGGAGGAGTGCGCGGTCCATGAGGGCGTGAGGGGCTGCAGACCCGTTAGCTACGAAACCTGCTGGGTGGAGAGTTATGATTCATACCGCACATTTGATGGACTGACATTCCATTACCCAGGTGCCTGCAGTCTGACACTGGCAAGAGTCAGAGGACAGTCACAACTGGCACACTTTCAAGTAACAGTTGAGAAAGTTCCAAGAGGCCTGGGCGACTTTGTCAGAAACCTGAAGTTTGAAACAGAAGGGACACAAGTTTCTGTGGAGATGGACGATGGAGCCACAACAAAGGTAAATTTGTAAGATGGCAAACTTCAAAAGGTGAAACTAGCCTCCAAATAACATTATGGCTAAAAGTTGTAACATTTTGTTCTCTTATCAGGTGGATGGGCAATCAGTTGGCATTCCTTTCAGTGTCAGCTCTGGTCATATTCGCATCTACCACAGCAGTGTCAAAGGTGTTGTCATAGAAACTGACTATGGTGTGCTGGTGAGAGCAGACTGGCCACATGTCATCCGCATCACTGCTCCTGGCAACTACAATGGCACGCTTGGAGGACTGTGTGGAAATCTGAATGGCTACCCTGATGACGACTTCTTCTCTCCAACTGGTGTTCAGCTGAACAGCTCACAGCAGTTTGGGGACAGCTGGAGAGACGGCTCCCTTTCAGCACACTGTGTGGAACCCCAAGTGTGGGAACCAGGACACTACCAGAACAGCACACATTACAGGGAGCTCTGTGGCATCATGGCATCCGCCAATGGACCTTTTGGCCAGTGTCAAGCAAGTCTTGACCCCTCAATGCAGATTGAGGACTGTGTCCAGGAACTGGAGAGGACGCAAGGGGCTCAAGAAGCACTCTGTGAAGCTTTGCGTGGATACACTCTGCTTTGCCAACAGACTGGAGTCACAGTCGGGGAATGGAGGAACCTCACCAACTGTGGTAAGAGAATGACTACAGTAGCGTTTTGGAGGTGCCGGACTTAAACACGATTAAACACGAAAAGAAGGAAGGCCCGCATACTGTTGCTGCTCCAGGTTTATTAACACAACGTTTCGACCATGCAGTCTGGTCTTCGTCACCTTCTTTTAAAGAGAATGACTACCCCTGGCTATGTCAGGCATTTATGTAATAACATATGATGTTTAGTAATGGTATTAATACGTATTTCTCTTTATAGAGGTAACCTGCCCTCTAAACAGCCATTACGAGATATGTGGAACGTCCTGCCCAGCTTCCTGCCCCAGCTTGTCTTTCCCCTTCCTGTGCAATCAGCAGTGCCAGGAGGGCTGCCAGTGTGATGATGGCTTCCTCTTGAGTGGGGATCGCTGTGTGCCTCCCACAGGCTGTGGCTGCCACCATGGCGGACGCTACAGACAGAGTGGAGAGCGCTACTGGTATGGTGAAGAGTGCCAGCAAATCTGCCGCTGTAATGGCCTGACTGGTCAGTCCCATTGCACTGCCTCTTCCTGCAGTGAACAGGAGTCCTGTCGCATTGTGGACGGCCAGTTTGGTTGCCATCCTAAACCTGAAGCCACCTGCAGCGCCTCTGGAGACCCTCACTACACCTCCTTTGACAGGCAAACCTTCGACTTCCAGGGCACATGCCGTTACGTCCTGGCATCTGTCTGCAATGGAAGCCAGGGTCTACCACACTTCCAAGTGGAGGCCCGCAATGAGGCATGGAACGGTCTGCAGGTCTCCATAACAGTGGCAGTTTACGTCAATGTGTCTGGACATCAGATCTACATCTCAAAATACCATCCTGGAACTGTGCAAGTAAGTGTTGCCAAACATTTTTCAACTTAAACTTCACAGATGCATTCATTGTAGAACTAGTTCCTATTTTAACATGTGTTATTTTAGTGAAATTGCTGTAATTTTACAATTAATCACAAGGAATGTCCTGTCAAACCATGTTTGTCTTCAGGTAAATGGGGAGACAAGAAACCTACCAGTCCTCCTTGGTCAAGGCAAAGTATCGGTCTATGGCAATGGTCTCCACACATTCGTGACAACAGACTTTGGCCTGACTGTCAGTTATGATGGCCGCTGGGTGTTGGACATCACAGTGCCATCAAACTACAGTGGCGCCACCTGTGGCCTGTGTGGCAATTTCAACGGCCTCCAGGCTGATGACTTCACTGTCCAGAATCAGGTTTCAGGCTCTCAAGTCCTCTCCACCTCTGACTTTGGGAACTACTGGAAGGTTGATGATGGCATCCCCTGTACTGGAGGATGTGGAAACTCCTGCCCAGTATGCCATGATGACCGAAGAGCCCGTGCCATGTGTGAACTGGTCAAAGCTAGCAATGGACCACTGAGTTTCTGCCATGCACATGTGGATCCCCAAACATTCTTCAATGACTGTGTTTTTGACGTTTGCCTTTCTGGAAACAGAGCGGATGTTCTCTGTCGAACAATGGAGGCCTATGTCAGTGCATGTCAAGCAGCAAATGTGATCATCTACCCCTGGAGACAGAACTCCACCTGCCGTAAGTTTTCAGGTTATGGGAGCTAAAATCCTCAATATACTATGTAACATATAGTATTTGTAGTCTTTAGTATAATATGAGTATGTTTGTACTATTTGTACGTCTAAAACACAATTTCAATTTACCATTCACACAGAAATGGAGTGCCCAGAGAACAGCCACTATGACCTGTGTGGCACTGAGTGTGGCCACACCTGTGCTAGCAGCATTGATGCCAGCTGTGACAGAACCTGTGCTGAAGGCTGCTTCTGTGATGAAGGGTTTGTGAGGAGTGGGGGGCGTTGTGTTCCAGTGGAGCAGTGTGGCTGTCTGTATGATGGTCTCTACTTCGAGGTGAAGTGTACTTCCTCATTTGTTCATGTCATGATTCCATGTGCACACCATATTTGAGGAAGTTTAAAATGTCAGTGTTCCTTGTGTTTGACAGATTGGCGAAACCTTCTGGACCCAAGACTGCTCCCATCACTGTGAATGTTTTGCTCAAAACGACCTCCGTTGTTCCCAGTCCTCTTGCCCCCCTACTCAGGAGTGCTCTGTCAAAGATGGTCGACGTGGTTGTTATGGTCAGCTGTCAACCTGCACCGTCTGGGGAGACCCTCACTACATCACATTTGATGGAGCTGTGACACACTATCAGGTAGGAAAACAAGCAATGCCAAGAGGACTCCTTCCAAATACGTATATCTTTATATTTCATGTTTACTTGCCACATACAAATCCTGGTGTGTTTCCATCCACAGGGCACCTGTTCCTATGAGATAAGTCACACCTGTGGCAACATCAGTCAGGATGCCTTGGCCTTCCGCGTAGTAGCAGCCAACAGTCACCGTGGCAACCTGGTTGTGTCATTTGTGTCCACTGTGGACATGTGGCTCTCTAGAGGAGGAGTGCAAAGGCACATCACCATTGGCCAGAACAGGAGAGTCAAGGTGCTGCCCTTTGCTGTTATATACACATATACAACATACTTACTAAAGTGTGTTTTCAGAGTCAACTCTATGCAATTTGATTCATTTGGGTCCTGATATGCTTTCAGGTTGATGGCCATGAGAACAATGCGAACAGCATTCAGATTGGCTCCCTTGCACAGTTGACACGAGACTCTGGATTTGTGGTGGTGAACGCCTCAGGAGAGCTGGTGGTGCAGTTTGATGGGCGCAGTAGACTCCTGGTCAGACTCAACCCTGGTTTCCACCAATCAGTGTGTGGGATGTGTGGGAATCACAATGGCAACCCAGCAGACGACAAGGCCCTCCCCAACGGCAGTCTGGCGCAGACTGACACACAGTTTGGTCAGAGTTGGAAATCAGATGTCAGCAGTCCGGGGTGAGTTAGGAGATGTTTTACCATGGACAGATGCTACTGTTGTGACTGGTAATCTAATCTAATAGCTAATCAATCAAGTTATGCACCTTTAAAATAAAACATACAAATGCCTAATTTCTTTCAATATCTCCTTATTATCCTTGCATGTCCTGCCTTCTTCCCGATCCTCCATAGATGTGGTGCCAGTGACCGGATCGGTGATGGCGTGTGTCTCTTCAGAGAAGAATACACAGAGCTCTGCAGCATCATCAGCAACAGCAGCGGGCCATTCCAGCCGTGCCACCTGCATGTTGACCCTCAGGCCTACGTCACTTCCTGTGTGTATGATCTCTGTGCCTACACACCAGCCAATGGCATGCTGTGCTCAGCAGTGGAGGCTTATGAGACAGCCTGCAGTGTGCTGGGGCTGCAAACCCCAGAATGGCGCTCTGCACTTCACTGCTGTGAGTAAAGCTGGACATTTCTGTCTACCAATACAGTATAGCTCAGCTTGGGATTGTTGTGCTCTAGTTTTGTTTACTAAAGGGTTTTTTTTTGTAAATGACTGTGAATGTGCCATTTGACTTGGTAGCTGCAGCTGACCCCTGTGAGGATCTGGACTGTACTGAGGATGAGTGGTGTGGTCAGAAAGATGGAGTCTACGGCTGCTTCTGCAATGAGGACCATGCCAGACCTCAGTCTTTTGGTGAGATCCAGGAATATGTCCATGCACATCCAATACTTTCAATTTATCAAGTCTGCCACTGACACACAGTAGGGATGCAAATTATCAATTAATTCATTAATCGTTAGTTGATTGCCTTATCGATCGACTTACGATTAATTGATAAGCTGCGTTTTTCCCCCGAAATCTCCATGTTTCTCGAAAACAACCTACTAAATCTAAAAATGTATATTAAAAAGTGAGATAAAATGCTACATTTAAATGAATTCCATTTAAATTCTTTAGACCAAGGGTGATTTAAATATTCCCACTATTCACATCCCTCTTCACGCACACTCTTCTCATGCCCATTTCACCTGGGTCTCTTGTCAGTTGAATTGGCGATTAATTGCGATTAATGTTTTTTGATCGATTAAAGTTTGATTCCCTAACACACAGTGATCTTTCCCCTTGCCAGACTCTATGGAGCAGTGTTCCAGCAGCACAGGAACCATGTCTCTGTCTCGCTGCCAGCTGTTTGAGGCCGGCTTCTCAGCAGACACCCTCCACCTCAACGACCCCAGCTGCAATGGCACACTCCAAGATGGCCGACTGGAGTTCTTCTTCAACAATGACGACCACATCTGTGGCACGTCTCTGAGGGTACAAATGTTTTTCCTACATCTAGGAGCTCTCTAAACCTAAGTCTTTTTTATAAATCTAATA
The DNA here is from genome assembly GCF_034702125.1 of Engraulis encrasicolus. NCBI lineage: Eukaryota > Metazoa > Chordata > Actinopteri > Clupeiformes > Engraulidae > Engraulis > Engraulis encrasicolus. Next base: position 56,805,146 of record NC_085858.1, on the reverse strand, counting down.
ATTGATTCAACAAGAATTAAAAACAAGACCCTTTTACTTTGGTATTGCAAATGATGTACAACAGAACAAGAAAATAGCCATTTTTATATGTCTAACATTTTTACAAAGAAAGTTGAAGAAAAGTAATATCCACCACTGTTCACTGATCATTTATTGAGGTATGAGCATTTAGCGAGTTTGCCTATGGATTTTGATCGAATATTTAGGGCAGTCGTGGTTAGGGTGTCAGACTTGTAGCCCAAAAGTTGACGGTTCAACTCCTGACCCACGAGGTTGGGGGGGTGGGGAGTAATTAATCAGTGCTCTCCCCATCATAAATGCAATTTCTTTGTATGCAGTGTTCACTTGTGTGCTGTGTCACAATGACAATGGGAGTTGGAATTTCCAAGTTGGGCTTTCACTTTCACTTCACTTTAGACCTCTGTCCCTATCTCTTCTGCATGCTGTCCAACAGAGCAACAGCACTCACTTCATCTATGAGAACTCGGTCCAGGGGGAGTCCAACTCTGCCAGTGGCCCCATCAGCAGAGAGAGACAGATCAAACTGAATTTCAGCTGTGCCTACGCCCTCACTCAGACCCTCTCCATGAACGTGGACATCAACCCTCTGGAGAGGTGGCCTTTCACTATTTCATTGTCTTTTTATCATTTTATACTTGAAATTAGGCACATTTTTAAGACATTGTCAGGTTATTCTTTTCACTATTTATATCCCTGAAACGTGGAGCGCCGGGGCTGGAAGCATCACGTTTTGGGGATATACCTTTAGCAGTCAGAGACGACAGGCCTAGTTTCTCTGTGCTTTTTACATTGTAATTACTACTCTTTTTTGAGTTTTGAATTTATGCGTAATTCTGTACCTTCTAGATAAAGTAGTCAAAAAATAATTGACCGGTTAGCCTAACTTAACTTAAAGTGTCCTTACTGACTGTCATAACTATTCTGTGATGGAATGTGTGGACTGTGCTTTTTCACATGCAGTGACTCTAAGACCAAACCGGTTTCTGACAGACAGCCAAACTCTACTTGCAAGACTTCAGCCAGTCTATCTGTTGGCTGCAAGTATTCAGCCAGTCTATCTGTTGGCTGTCTGTCAGAAACCGGTTTGCTCTTTTAAAGGCCTGTGGACCTTGTTTAAGATCATTACGTTTTCACTTCATATAAAGTGCTCCATACATTTGCCTTACCTTGCAGTATTTAGGGTAAAGCAACAGTTGAATGCAAACGCACGAAAAAGCCAACTAAACTAACTACTAAAAAGCAGTGCAATCAATCCTCACAAACACAAAATGTTTGTTCAAACGCACAAACAAGCTAAATGGTTTCCAACCACTGACATAGAGTCTTCTACAGCTTGCATACACCTAAAAAAGCAGTCCAATTCTCACCGTATATTTCCATTTACAAGACCAATCAACATTTCAACTACACAGCTTTCAGCTATCTATCTATTTCTATTAGTTAATATAAAAGTCGTTTTTTATCTTTTGCAGTGTTGTGACCAAGACGTTGCCAGGAGGGGCAGGAACCTACCGAGTGCGCATGATTCCCTTTGTGGATGCCGGCTTCTCCCATGCCTACTCAGGGAGGGTGAATGTGGTGGTGGACCAGAGGCTCTATGTGGAGGTGCGGGTGGAAGGGGTGGACAGTCGCCAGATCGCCACGGTGGTTGACTCCTGCTGGGCAACTCCTGTCAATCAACCGAACTACCACATCCGTTGGGACCTGGTCAAGAATGAGTAAGAGAGAGAGAGGACCTCCTTAAAGTCATGAATATAGATACTCAATTCACTCCTCTCCACCCCATGTCAACATTGGCTCCTGAAGCCTTGCTGTTGCCACCAGCTAACTGTGTTTGTACTGCATGTGTCTACTAGGTGTCCCAACCCGAATGACAACACAGTGGAGCTGCTTCAGAATGGGGTCAGCACAGCAGGTCGTTTCTCCTTCAGGATGTTCACCTTCACAGCTGATTCCTCCAAGGTCTACCTGCACTGCAGTATCCACCTGTGCTTGGTGGCAAACAACGACTGCACACCTGTGAGTCCTGAACTTCAGTAGAAAACTTGACTAGTGGGGGGATATTAGGCTCTGGTTTATTGTAGTCTTCGAAGACAGGACAGGACAGTTAGAGAGGTGGTTCTGGCCCAAAATATTTTGTGAAGTTATGAATGTATGGTATGTCTTCAGGAAACACATGGTCATGTGGGCTGGCAAATAATGACGACACACTTGTAAATTCAGCATATCATTTTTAAGACAGCTGAGGTTAAAGAAAAAAAATGCAGCTTTCCTGAATGTAGTTATGACTGATGACGAGATTATTATTGTAGGAGGCTGTTTACACAGAGACTGTCAATAAATACAGTTTCCTGTTTACAGCACTGTTACCCGGGTTACCCCGTGAGGCAGCGGCGTTCTGTTGATTTCCATGACAGTGCTGCCATCTCACTGGGGCCGCTGGTTTGGGGCAGTGACACAGCAGGTAACATTGTTTAATTAATATATTTTAACATTGCTTACTGTATTTACTGAAAATACACCTTTAGCTTCTATTTAATGTATGATTTCTAGAACGGTGAGAGAATCCATATCCCTAGAAATCTTGCTTTTAAAAAAGTACAGATTTAAATTGTGTACATTTTTTATCAGGTATGATTTTCACTCCCCGACATGTTTTCACACTGAATATTTCTTTTCAGTGGGTCTCTGGCATGAAATGTTTTGCATAATTTTACATTTTTCCACCCGTCATTTCATCCTTTAAATCATGTTTTTTTTTTCAGATCGGAATGCTATGTCTTCTCCCCGACTTGTCAGGGCGTCTAAGGCCCCGGGTCTGACTCCATCTCTCATGGTGCTGTTCCTGTATGTCCTGAGTCTAAAGACTCTCCTCATGTAACTCATCTACCAGAAGACACCTTACACAAACACACACATGCACACACTAGCGTGCTAGCACACACACACAGCTAGGAATACAGGCAAAATACATGATCAGTCTCTTTTTTAGCATTGGCTAATGTGGATTCATGACCATGATCAGGACTGGATCGTAGAATTTCACATCACAACAGCAGTCATACAATATTTTATCTGACTGTGCTTTTAAGGAACAGAGTAGAATGTACAGAATAGAAAAGACGTGTTTAAAAGACAAATACTAGCCCTAAATTAACACCCGCTAACCGGCCAAATGCTACTCACCAACTTGGCTAGGGATGAAAGTTAATTTATAGCCTTGTACTCATAACCAACCATGAAAATCAGGAGCAACTTAATAAAGTAATCAATTCCTGTAGCTTACCTTAGAAAGGGCTACAAGGTAGGATAAATAAAGTTAATTAATTACCCTCCCGAGTTAGTTAAGGCTTAAATGAGTCATTAGCAAGTGACCGCTGACTCTCTTGACCACCTCTGTGATAAGCTGTCAGTAGGGTTGCCACCCGTCCCTTGGAATACAGAATCGTCCCTACTGTATTTGGAAGCTAAGTCCCTTACTTTTTCCTCATTTTCCCTTAAAGTTCCTTATTTTCATGAATAGCTAAGGCTGAAACGGGCCACAATTTGGTTAAAATGCAGGAAATTGCATCTAAAAAATACATTTTTTTTCTGGGGGAGGACCCCTAACCCCCCGGCGACAATCAAGTGTCCCTTATTTTCATTTCTGAACGGTGGCAACCCTAGCTGTCAGAATTCCTCACAAGTAACTTTTGGCTGGCATACCCGAACAACCATCATGAGGAAAAAACGTCTCATCAGAAAATCTAACATAAACATTTTGTAAACATTTGTTATAACAGTGTAGAGTTGTATTTGCTTTGTTTTATTTCTTTATTACTTCTTACAATGCTTTCATCTATACAGTACACATATTTGTCTCTGGGAAAGCTAACAATCTTTGGTCAAATTTGTATGGCTATTTCTGTGGTAGAATGTTGGGGAATATTCTTTACTGCTAACTGAAATAAGTGTGGTGTAATGTTTGAGATAAACCAAAAATAAATCATGAATCAAAAACCAACATATTATTCTTGTGTTATTCTGGTATTTGGCTATGAAAAAATAAAGCTGCTCTCTTAGTGTGCAATGTGTACAATGTTTTTGTTGTTTTGCTGTTGGCACGGTATCAGGTCAGGGCAGTTCCCTGACTGCAGGGAAAGATTATCAGTCTTTGTGGTGGTGAGTTATCGGGAAGCACCTGTCTAGCTGCAGCACCTGTGTGCACCTGCCTTGGACTAGGCCCAGATTATACTACACCGTGGCCAATGCATTTACCCCCGAGAGATTGTTCTTCTGTGTGTAGTTCTACCTTCTTTGGTTATCACTATCGGGAAGCACCTGTCTAGCTGCAGCACCTGTATACACCTGTGTGCACCTGCCTTGGACTAGGCCCAGATTCCTCTACACCACATGCTCACCACTTCAAAGAAGTCAACACATGCAGCAATAGAAAACAGATAACTACAGATCAACAGATAGCAGAAAGAAAAAAAAATTGAACTCTCAAGGAGGATGTTCAGATTTGTCATACATGTACATTTATATGCAAAACGTGTTGTATGTGTGTGCTGATGTTTGGCCTATATATTCCAATGTTTGTATTTCAAAAAATGCAACTACTGTATACATGGGTTCTAAATTGTTACTGCGCGAAACTAGCTGCGCACAACTCAACCTCTGATTGTTGGAAACCGCTGTCGGTCAAAAAATTAGCTCATGTGGTTGGCTGCCAGTGTCTTGCCCCTCCTCATAACATCGTGTTGATAAACACTCAGAACCCATGTATAGACCCCTTGCACCTCCCTTGACAACCGTCGTCAGAACGAACTCAGAGGACAATCGCGCTCCGAACTCAGTGCGCAGCCCGTGGAATAGCCAGATTACTGCAGATCAGTGGTCGGCAATTTCGTTTGTATACGGACCAATTCCCGCCCTCAGAATTAAAATAATCAGATTCTAGAAAAAAACAGTATATGAAGTTGACAGTACCGATATTCCTCTGCAGACTTCTTTTGTGCTTCAAACTTTCTCGCCAAAGGACCACTGAACTGAATTGACTCGAGCTGTAGGCACTGCAAATGCATCTCGCTTGCTTTGTTAGACCCGTGTATTTTTTTGGTGAAATGTCAAGATAATGTTACAAATATAGACCGGTATTCTTCTGTAAGCTTCCATTATAACGGTGCGTTTCAAACTTTCTCACCAAATGAAATGACGCGCTGGAGCTACAGGCACTGCAAATTCATGTCGCTTGCTTTGTTAGGCGAGGCGTGAAATGTAGCCTACACGTGTGTGTCTTTTTTGTGAAATGTCACGAAAATGTCTCAAATAGGCTACGGTAGGCTGCTAAAATGTTGATTGATGTTTAGACATAGTCTAATCCACGGACCACTAGCCTATTTTGCAATGGTGGCGCCAACTGGGGAATGAGATCATGCGGATGCTGGCAGGGAAAAAAAAAGATATAGCCTACACGTAAAATAAACAATGTGCAACGTTTAGGCCTATGCCTTACGATTATTTAGACAGGGTGTAGTCAGAGTAGAGTGGAGCTAGGAGCCAATGGTAGGCTAACAGAATAGACAGCGTGAGGACTGCCCAAAGCGACTGTGCATAATGCGTGGTGATTTGCTGTTGGAAAACGCACGGTAGTCATAGGCATATAGCCTATTTGCTTGAGCATCAGCACACAAGACATTAAATTTTATGCAAACAAAAAATCCTTACTAGGACACTTTATTTTACTAAAAACAACACGCGATGCATGTCAGCGCAGGTCACGGGGAGTTGTTCTCCGACTGTACAGCCTATCCGTCAAACATGGGAACACTGACGGGCTAGACCCGAAACCTTTTCATCCCACTTTTTGTTTTGGCTTCTCTTTATTTTCAGCTTTTAATACAGTTTCACTGAACAGCATCAAGCTCCTGTGCGACTCCTTTATCTTCACACTGCATTTTTGGTTTGGAATTACGCACCGAGCGAAAACTCTCAAGTAAGACAAAGGCGCGGACACCATCTCTACATTTACCCATCAAACAAATCATCATTGTCCACTCAAGGTGTGTCCATGAACATCTGATGAATAAAACGTGAATGGTGACGATCAATTTGGCTGCTAACCAAAGAAGCAATGATAATATCGTAATGGCAAAATATAGGCTATGCATGCGCAATAGCAATTATAACGGCCAGAGGGGATGCTCAATAAGCCAGGGGAAAGAGGGTGCCCCCTGTTCCAACAGCAACAAGGTGGTCATCAATGCTGGTCAAATTCATTATATTCCACATACTAAATGTTAGGGCTGGGTTCAAAAGATCGAATCGCGATCCAATATCGATTCACGTTCGAAAAGTGTGATATCGATTCACAACTTAGTGGATCGATTTTTTTGCAGATGATTTATAGGTGCTATTTTCTCAACCACATCCTGTAGCTTTCTTCCACATTCATGTACACTACATGCACAAATACACACAGCCTGTTCAAGTATATAGTTTCGGTGTAATGCCCACCTTTCTCTCTCATGCCAAGTTTCCCACTTCTTTCTCTCATACCAGGGTATTTCATGTTTGTGTGTGTATCAAAGGTTGAGATATTTAGGTTTTTAAAGCCGGTCTTAGAATTTTAGGTATAAATGGTTTAAAGTGACAACCCAGCAATACAGAAGATCGATATTGAATCGAATCGGATCGTGGATCGAATTAGATCGTGACCTTCTGGATCGGAATCGAATCGATCCAGGAAATTTGGATCGGTTCCCAGCCCTACTAAATGTAAGATTAATCAAAGTTGTGCAGCGAGTGAGACGGTTTGATCACAAAGCCATCAAGTTTATCAGGGGGCGCGCTCAGCCTTTGTGTGTCTTCAGTGGCAATGGGACCATTGATATAGACTAGACGCTGTCAGCGCCTGCTGTTTGTTTGAAGGCAACTTTTCGCTGCGCCATTCCAACTTGGCAAATGTCTCACAGAAAGCATATAGGCTAAAACACGGTGGTGTTGGAAGAAACGCAAACGATCGAAAAGGACCTCCATGGTTTTAACTGAGATTGCCGAGATCCTTTTGTATCAAGGGGGTATTCACACCAAAAGCCCATCTAAAATCTGACACTTGTAGTCTATGCACAACAGACTGGCCATTGACTCCACACTGTAGACTACTCTTAATCTGACCTTGTATAGATTCAAATATTGAGGCGTAAACGTTGCGCATTCTTTATTTTACGCGTGGATAGGCTATAGCCTCTTTTTCCCAGCATGATCTCATTTTTCAGTTGGCGCCACCACTGCAAAATCTGGAGTCTGCAGAGGCTATTTCTAATCGCCATCCTTATTTTTATGGCTAGGATATTAATATGAACATATTTGTAACATTATCTTGACATTTCACCAAACAAATAAGACAGCATTGAAACGGGTCTAACAAAGCAAGCGAGATGGATTTGCAGTGCCTACAGCTCGAGCGCGTCAATTCAGTGGTCCTTTGGCGAGAAAGTTTGAAGCAAAACGGAAGTCTAGAAATATCGGTACTGTCAAATTCAGATATTGTTTGTTTTCTAGAATCTGATTATTTTAATTCTGAGGGCGGGAATTGGTCCGTATACAAACGAAATTGCCGACCACTGATCTGCAGTAATCTGGCTATTCCAACGGGCTGCGCACTGAGTTCGGAGCGCGATTGTCCTCTGAGTTCGTCCTGACGACGGTTGTCAAGGGAGGTGCAAGGGGTCTATAGTCAACATTTTACAAGATTATGTAAACGTTGAAGCATAATTACAACCAGTCCACTTTGCACAGACGCCAGGTGATACAACCACAGCTAATGCCCATAACTTAATTAACAATATTGGTAATCAATATACATGCAATGGATATGCTAATTAGATAATCCAGTAAGAAAAAGAAAGATTTAATCCTTAAAATAGTGGCATAAACTGTGGTTGTACCACACCGACGTCTGCTACTAAAAAAACATTAATGACATTACTTACATACTTTGTGTGTGTGAGTTGTGAGAACTGAATTGACATGATTCCTCCACTAATACAAACTAAGTCACAAATGATGGCATGTAGTGTTGCTGGCACTGTTGTGGGTAGTGCAGGCGAGCAGGTCATGTTTCCTAATCCTTTAATACTACATAGTACAAGTGGTAGTTTAGGCTGCAGGACTCTGTGTGTCTCTGTGTGTGCATGTGTGCGTGTGTGTGCACGTGTGTGTGTGTGTGTGTCAGTGTGCCTGCATGGCTTGGAGAGTGGGGTGGGGGGTGGGGTGGTATTGGCTGCTCATGGTGTGTCATGGTGTGTCATGTGACTGTAGTGACAGCGGGGGTGTGAGGGACTGCAGAGAGTGGTTTGTGCTTTGTGTTTTCTAAAGCATGATGGTTCTTAAAGGGATACTGTGTGAGATTTTTAGTTGTTTATTTCCAGAATTCATGCTGCTCATTCATTAATGTTACCTTTTTCATGAATACTTACCACCACCATGAAATTGTAAGTATTCATTATGACTGAAAAAAAATCACTTTTCATACATGAAAAAGGGGATCTTCCATAGAGGTAGAAAATAACACTAGAGAGGACACAGCAATTTGCGACAGCACTGGGAAATGGCAGCTGGAGCTTCCCAACTTCCGTAGGTAGTGTACATGTAGGTACTTTCAGGCAATGCAAGTCAATGGAGATCACGTCCACACCTGTCAAGAAATTAACTAAAACTGTGTAAATATAAAGTAACACTTTAATCAAAGACCAGATTTGAAATGTCAGGCTACAACTACTGAAATCATGAGTCGATAAAATACATTTAAAAATCAAATAATATATTTTATGAACATAGTTAGCAACACACTTCAACTATTGTCCTTGTATAGTGTGTTGATGGACATTTTCACATGATTAAGCCATTTTTGACAGAGGTGAGCCTCGTTCTCCGTTAATTTCCATTTCTCTGATCTACCTACAGATAATGGCCGCTACAGATTGCCGTAAAAGGGGGGCGGGGTCCTCTCTAGTGTTATTTTCTACCTCTATGGGATCTTCTCCATGGTCCGCCATTTTGAATTTCCAAAAATAGCCATTTTTAGCTGCAAAAATGACTGTACTTGGACCACACTAGAAAATATTTGTTTATTACTTAGTAAACGTTAATGTAAAGATCAACAAATGTGGCAATGGGCAACCCAGTTTCAATGAGCAGCATAGTTGCAGTACCTTTTTTGACCATCTCCTGCACAGTGTCCCTTTAACCTTTTTTCTGAACGCAGCCCCTTATCTGTTCCCAAGACAAGCCGCGCACCCCCATCCCAAATGTCTACATGTGTATAAGCACCAAAAAAATGATTTAAGCTATTAATTACAATGATTCTTACATTAATCAATACTTTCATGAATTTACATGGGGACGAAAACATGTTGAAATTTGGTCTTAATTTGGCCTAATTATAATATTTGGAAGCAGAATTTTGGTCACAACCGCAACACAAACAAAATTCCACAATCACTCTGAAATTTCTGGCACACCCCCAGGGGATGCCCGCACCCCAGGTTAAGAACCCCTGTTGTAAAGCATGATGGTCAGAGCCAGTGCAACTACAATATATAGTATATCATCATGGCTAAATAAGGTGGGGGAGGGGGGGCACGCACATGTACATTAGCCACGTCGTGCCCTCCTAGTCACGCAACACCTTCAGCGCTGCTTCAAGTCAGGCCAAGAGCAATACAAATATCGCGTCTGAGCTCCGGAAACATCGGAAACTCCTCCCACTTTGTCGCGAAGCGAACAACCATTAGCAAACCAAGGGAGTTGGTTTGCTTGGGAAATGTTAATTGTCATGCTTTTGGTCAGACCAAGTCTTGAAGAGATTTGAAAGTCGATGATAATCAGGAAACGTACAGTGGTGCTCATATGTTTACATACCCCAGCAGAATATACGCTTTCTTGGCAATTTCTCACAAAATATAAAAGATTTCACAAAACCTTTTTTTTCACTCATTGCTAGTGACTGGCTCAATATATGTATTAGCAATCTTCCGTGTTTACTCTTTCAAAAGCATGATCACAACCCAAACTACCAAAATGACCCTGTTCAAAAGTTTACATACCCTAGTTTCTGATGCTGAATATGGCCCTGTTTAACATCAGGGACCGCTCTAACTTGTTTGTGGTAGTTGTGGATAAGGCTCTTTATTTTCTCAGATGACAAAACAGCACATTCTTCCTGGCAGAATGGTTGTTTCCTATAATATTTTTGGGTGTCTTGCTGGAACCTCACATTTGAGGTTTCCCCTGAATGGCTCAATGATGTTGAGATTAGGAGAGTGAGACGGTCGGTTTATTCTTTCTGAAGCTAATAACGGGTTGATTTGGCTTTCTTTGTTGAAATATTGTCATGTTGGCATGTCCAAACAATGGACCATGTGCAGTTTCAAGGCTGATGTGTGTCAAGTTTCCTCCAGTATTTTTCACAGGGCAATGTATTCATCATTCTGCGAGTATGGACCAAAAGTATTGTGCATTTGTAACTCAAATGTCCCCATGACATCAGTGGTCCATGACCATGTTTCACAGAAGGGATGGTGTAACTTTCATCATAGGCTCCGTTGACTGTTCTCCAAATGGTACTGTTAATAGTGGCTGAAAAAAGTTCCATATTGATCTAATTTTTCCAAATGACTTTGTCACAGGCATTCTGATGCTTCTCACTATGCTATTTGGTGTATCATATGCAAAATAACATGTTTGCATTTTTGTAGTAATGGCTTTCTCCTGGCAACCCCCAACCCCCATCTTTCCTCAAGTGCCTCTTTGCTGTACAGTTTAAAACATTTTTTCATGTTGTCCTATATTTCACCTGAAGTTATTTTTTGGTTGTCCTATGCCTCCTGAACAATTTCCCTTGCGATGAGCATTGCAATGCAATGATTCCCTTGCCCAATGGCTTGATTCCAACCAAACACCCTCACATTGCATTTCTGAATTGAAATTCCAACAGTGCCAACATGACAATATTTCGACACAGAAAGCCAAATCAACCCGTCATTAGCTTCAGAAAGAATAAAATGAAGGTTTTTGAGCGGCCATCTCACTCTCCTGATCTCAACATAATTGAGCCACTCAGGGGAAACCTCAAATGTGAGGTTCCAGCAAGACACCCAAAGATATTATAGGAAACAACCATTCTGCCAGGAAGAATGTGCTGTTTTGTCATCTGAGAAAATTAAGAACCTTATCCACAACTACCACAAACAATTTAGAGCGGTCCTTGATGTTAAACAGGGCCATATTCAGCATCAGAAACTAGGGTATGTAAACTTTTGAACAGGGTCATTTGGGTAGTTTGGGTTGTGATCATGCTTTTGAAAGAGTAAACACAGAATATTTCTAATAAATGTCTTAAGCCAGTCACTAGCAATGAGTAAAAAAAAAGGTTTTGTGTAATCTTTCATATTTTGTGAGAAATCGCAGAGAAAGCGTATATTCTGCTGGGGTATGTAAACATATGAGCACCACTGTAGATATCCTGTGCTGTCATTTGATGCTGTCAAGACTTCTTGATTTCTTACTCGAGGAAATTATAACCTCACCAGGTCTGCTGTAACACCTCAACACACTGAACCTGTTTAACCCCTTAGCACAGAGCCTATGTTATAATCTTACTGTCACCAGAGCCTTTGCTATAACCTTACTGTCACCAGAGCCTATGTCATAACCTTACTGTCACCAGAGCCTACGTTATAACCTTACTGTCACCAGAGCCTATGGTATAATCTTACTGTCACCAGAGCCTATGTTATAACCTTACTGTCACCAAAATTGTAATGGCTATGTCTTGATCTGTTACATGAGGCTCTCTGTAATGTCATAGCAATGTTGTTATGAGGTAGACCTGCTGGCCAGATGGTGCAAAGACAACAACCTCCTGCTGAATGTCAACAAGACCAAGGAGATTGTTGTCAACTTCCAAAGGGTCCAAAAACAACTGCCACCACTGAGCAGCACCAAGTTCCTTGGAGTGCACATCAGCGACGACCTCTCTTGGACCACCAACACTACATCACTGGCGAAGAAGGCCCATCAGCGTCTCTACTTCCTGCGCAAACTAAAGAAGGCAAGTGCTACACCCTCCATCATGACAACATTCTACAGAGGAACCATAGAGAGCGTCGTGTCCAACTGCATCACAGTGTGGGGAGGAAGCTGCACGGAGAAAAACAGGAAGACACTCCAGCGTGTTGTGAACACAGCGAAGAAGATCATTGGAGTACCACTCCCCTCCCTGCAGGACATTTACACCACACGCCTCACCCGGAAAGCACTGATGATCATCAAAGACACAAGCCACCCTGCACACAAACTGTTCAGCCTCCTGCCCTCTGGAAAGAGGTACAGGCGCCTCCGTTCCCGTACCACCAGGCTGGCGAGCAGCACAATGCACCAAGCGATCAAGATGCTGAACACTCAACCCACTCTCCCTCCACTGTCAGCCTCTAGCCAGCAAGGCCACTGACAACCCCCCCCCCCCCCCCCCCCCCCCCCCCACCTCCCCCACCACCATATCTGCGACTGAACATTCCACCTGCACTACTATACTTGTGACTGAACTTTCAACCTGCACTAACTCAAAACATGCACACACACACACACACACACACACACACACACACACACACACACACACACACACACACACACACACACACACACACACACACACACACAAGCACACTGCACTTTCTGCACTAAACCCAAACATAAACACACTGACACACACACACACACAGACACACGAACACACACACAGACGCACACACACACACACACACACACACACACCTGCACTAAACACATACACACACACACACACACACACACACACACACACACACACACACACACACACACACACACACACACACACACACACACACACAAACAACACACACACACACACCACACACACACACACACACTGCTGCTGGTGTACTTGACAACCTTTTTAATATTTATTTTTCTTCAAAATGCTACTATTACCATGTCTAGAACGCTATAAAGGACTTTTTTAGGAAAAGCACAAAAGCACAACAATACCTCTTAATGTATGTCCTCTACAAGTCTTCTGTTGTCCAGTCTTGCACTTTAAATGTCTGTATGAGCACTGTCTATGTCCATACTGTCTTAAGTCCATGTATAAGTACTGTCTATGTCTATACTGTCTATGTCCTTACCTAGATTAGTCTATGTCTGTATGGGAAAGCAAGAAATGTAATTTCAAATTCTTTGTATGACCAGTGCATGTAAAGAAATTGACAATAAAACCTACTTGACTAGTTGAGTATATTCAGCAAATAGTGAATAGGCCTGCAGGAGACTCCATCTGCAGTAAGAGGCTACGACCTTCAACACATACTGGAGGTCATTGTTCAAAGCCCAGTTGTGCAGGAGGACTGCAGTTATGAAAGCATGGTAACGGCATGATGGAGCGAAAGCCCAACTGGGAAACTCCAACTTCCATTGTCATTGTCATTGTGACACAGCACTGCACATTGCACACAATGAAATTGTATTTATGCCTCACCCATACAAGGTGGCTGCCCCAAATGGCGCCCAAAAGGGAGCAGTGCAGCGGGACGGGTACCATGTTCAGGGTACCTCAGTCATGGAGGAGGATGGGGGCTCAGACCAATGATTAATTACTCCCCCCACCAACCTGGCGGGTCAGGAGTCGAACCGTCAACCTCTGGGTTACAAGTCTTACGGCCTAACCGCTTCCCCATGCCTGCCCATGATAGTGATGCCCAGGAGGGATGCAGTTATGGTAACAGGATAGCGGCATGATAATGATGACACCAGGCCCAAGTACAACAGTAGACCAAAGTCTCTATTCCACACCAGGCCCAAGTACAACAGTAGACCAAAGTCTCTATTCCACTGCAGCGGTACGCTACACCAGTGGTTCCCAACCAGGGGTACGTGTACCACTAGGGGTATGCGAGCACACTGCAGGGGGTACTTGGAAAAGTGTTATTATTATAACAAATGTATGACGCAGCCACATCAGGACAGAGAAAATGAATTAGGGGGTACTCATGGCACAACTAAGAGGCTTAGGGGGTACGCAAGACAAAAAAGGTTGGGAATCACTGCTCTACACTATAAGGTGCTTGTTTTCACCTCACATTGTACCTCATAACCTTGAAAGTTAAGGCAAAAAGCTAATGGAAGTGTTTGCTATATTCTCATTGTAATGGAAAAGTAGTGTGTTTTAGATTTACGACACTGACATGTATTCATGACAAGCTCTAAGTCTAGCAGTAAGAACAGGTAGGGGCATACCATGACAGAAATTGTTAGAAGTATTTAGAGGGTGCACAGTTCAATTCTGCAAACAGTAATTTTAGTTATTTTGCAAATATCATGATTTTTACCAATTATGGGCAGCTTAGGAAATTGGAGTCATTTGGGACCATTTTTGATTTTTTTTTTTTTAATCTAATATGGTACAGTATTTGAAATGGAACTGTTGTTGGTTAAGTGTCTTCTTTGCGTGTTTTGCTTTATCACATCTTTGCACCATCAAGGAAATGAGTGGCGTGAACATTTCAGAGGCGATTACGAGAACTGGCACAATGCATCAAGCATGCTTTCTGGTAAATCTACAAAACAGGTTTGTAAGTTTCCAAGCGATGCTCCACCTGCAGTGTACGGCGTCCAAGTCCTATATAAGAGGCACCAGAGTGGTGATCCCCAGCCCCGGAGGAAGAGGAGACAAGAACGCTGATACTGTACCACTCTGATACCCCAGCCTGACGACTGGTAAGATGAACATGGTTTTTAATGACATACAGTATATGCAGAGATGCAGACAGTAGAGGTAGGAATACTGTCAAGGATGCCGGCTTGCAGGTCATGTTTCTTAAATCCTTTAATAGTACGGCATTGGCGGTGGTTTACAGGTAGGCTGCAGGCCTGTATGTGTGTGTTTTACTTAGTTGCAACTATGCAAAGTTATGCTATTATTGTTGCAATTACATCTGTAACAATACTTCTACTTTACACATCTTTGCATATTTGAAGATTCAAGAGATTGAAGAGTTGTATTGTCATTGTCAAAAAAGGCAACAAAATTGTGTTTGGAGTGCAATGTACACTGGGCCGCTGCGCTGTAAGGGAACAACATGATCTCCAAAAATTCCGGGCTCCTGGTCGACATCCGTGTCCAGGAGCACGGATTTTGCCTAAATTCTGTGCTCCTGGACACAGAATTGTTCTCCGTGATGGACACACAGAAGTACTCTCTATGTACTCCCACAGTTCTATGTTTCCACAGTCTTGTGTTTTCTCAGGATCTTTCTAATTTCAAATATTTTTTGTCTCAAAAAAACATTTCTTACTGACAGCTTAGGGTTACTGATTGTTTTGGTCTGGGCACAGATCATATTCTTTCATTCATTATATGAATTTGATAGCCTATCAACCAACTGGAAAAGATATTTCTCAAAAATATGTGTTTAATGACAGGTTAAGGTTAGGGAATGTTTTGCTCAGGGCACAAACTAAATTGCTATAGCATTATTTTGTTTAGGATTAGCATTTGGTATGTATCCCAGCTCCCTGGTTGGCAGGTGGGTGAGGCTGCCAGTGATGGGAGAGTGGGAGAGGAGTTCAGCATCCAGCCAGCTTGGTGAAGCTGTTAATGAGTCTAGGGCTCTGGTTAAATAATACTTTGGTGTATTAGGGCTGTTGATTAAAGTTTATATTTTACTCCATTTTTCATAGAGGGAACTAACTTACTGGGCAGACTTGAAAATTGATAACATTGATAACATTGTTTTAGTATAGTGATTCTCAATGGGGGTGGTACAACCCTCACGGGGCGTTGGGGAGCCCTAGGAGGGCGTTGAGAAGGATACAGTTGAGAAGAGGCGTTGCTTAGTTGTCATTGGGGGCATTAGTCAATTTCATTTGTTTAATACTAAGGGGGGTGTTGGCAGGCTTATGATGAGGTCAAGGGGGCATTGGAAGGCTTAGGATGAGGTCTATGGGGCGTTTGTTCAAAAAAGGTTGAGAACCACTGTTTTAGTATGATCTAATATGATGTCTTTTAAGTGTAACTGGCGAAATGCTTTTTTTTTTTACATTTCTTTTTACAGTCAGTCTCTATGTTGCTATTTCATTTGATCAAAATGTAACTTGAATGCAATACAAGAGTGAACAACCACGGAACAATAACTATATACATTTTATTACAATATCGTATAATATAATGTCAATTCAATTCAATTTCAATTTATTAGGGACCATATACAATTAAAACGTAAATGTTGCCATTCCATGCAATGTACAAGATTAACTTAACCCTCAGGCTAGGCTAGCCCCTGGCAGTCACTGTCCGGTGTCTTTAAATGATGGTCATGTGGACACTAGGGATGGCACAAACCGCACCGAAAACCGAAACCGTACAATTCACACACATACCGAACCGAACCGTGCAATCCATCACAAACCGCAATTCATGTACAGCCCAGAAAAATATGTAAAACAGAGATTCTAGGAGTATCTTATCCAGTCTCTCTGATTAAAACATTAGCATATAAGACCAAATCAGAGATTGACACAATTAAAATCACACCATTTTCACATTATAAGCCTATACAAACCATATGTACGATATTTAGTGATAAGTCTGATTCTATTAGCCAGTGCACCATTTATCATGAACTAAAAAAAAAGAACCGTAGAGAACCGAAAACCGTGACCTTGACACCGCGATATGAACCGAATAGTGAATTTTGTGAACCGTACCACCCCTAGTGGACACATTTAATAAAATCCTCCAAGCAACGGTAGGCTACTGTAACGGCTCCAAGCGGCCCACAGTGTTGTGTCTGGCTAACCTCAGCATGGTTCTGTGTCTGTGTTTGGCTACTCTGAGCATGATGGTTCTGTGTCTGTGTTTGGCTACTCTGAGCATGATGGTTCTGTGTCTGTGTTTGGCTACTCTGAGCATGATGGTTCTGTGTCTGTGTTTGGCTACTCTGAGCATGATGGTTCTGTGTCTGTGTTTGGCTACTCTGAGCATGATGGTTCTGTGTCTGTGTTCTGCTAACCTGAGCATGGTTCTGTGTCTGTGTTCTGCTAACCTGAGCATGGTTCTGTGTCTATGTCTATGTTTGTGTCTGTGATGGTGTAGTGCTGTGTAGATATCAGGAGCTGAGGAGTGTCCCAAGTCCTGCTTGTGATAGAGATCTGGTGCAGCAGTCACCATGACCTCCCCCGTGTCTCTGTGTGTGCTGGCCATTGCGCTGATGATGATGATGGGTAAGATCTTCGTAAACTGGTTAAGCCAGATTCCCACACACAAGCACACCCAGATACACACACACACACACACACACACACACACACAGACACACACGCACACAAACAAACACACTGGATGACGTTAAATATTTGCCTGCTTGTGCCCTCTACTGGTATTAATAGTTGATGATCTTTTTTTTTGTCAAACAGGTGAACAGTCTGCTGCACAGTGGCAAGGTAGGCGATGAGTTCCCATATTATTTTCTAGCAAAACAGACAAAGAAATACAATCTACCCGGAAATCCCTTGATACATGTCTCTATCACCCGTGATTATGTGATTAAATGTATTTGTAAATAATGTGTTCTTCTACATACAGATAGCAAACAGACAAGTGGATGAAACAAATATGTTTGTACATAAATCATTGATAAGAAATACTGCACCATCAATGTTACATCTTGCCCGAAATCCTGGGGCCATGTTGTGTTCCAATGATCAGACTGTTAGTCCCACAGGGTTACTTGTGAGAGGGGTCGGCCCATTAGTCAGACAGCCCATTAGTCAGACAGCCTGTAAGTCAGACAATAAGCTATACAGGAGCATTACGCAGCTACACTAGGCTAGGATAGGCTACACATGGGGACGTCTTGTCAGACAAAAACATAACTTTACTGACGGTTAGGGTTAGGAATCGTTTTGGTTTGGGCATAGTTCTTACTTTTCAGTAAACTTAAAAGTGAATATTTACAATCTTATGATGCTAAAACAATTGTATACTGACAGAACATGCCGTTAATGGCGGTTAGGGTTAAGAATTGTTTAGGTTTGGTAGTAAAACATATCTGGTCGGACTAATGGGCTGTCGGACCAATGGGAGGTAACCAGTGATACAACCCATTTTCAAACAGGACAGATGGACTCTGTACTGCAATACCAGCTTAATAAGATTACGCCTTCCTGGAGATTTTCTAGGGAAGTGGTCGTGGGCATTTAAATTGAGAAAGATAGAGCCATCGAAAGAAGCTCATAAGCGTTTGTGACTAATAATGAATACATTTGCAACCACATATTGTACATGTATAGGCAAGGCAAGTCTTTTTGTAAAGCGCATTTGATACACAGATGTAGAAAAGAAACATACAGCATATGACTTGATCACATGGCTGAGCAAGGCACTGTCTCTCCCTTCACATGAGGTACTCACCTCAGGCATGCAGAACTTGCTCATCTCTCGCCATCTTGTTTATTTCATCACCACCACCTGGCCTCCAGGACCTGAACACTACTTCTCTCAGGCTAGAGTGAGCTACAGTAGCACAGAAGAGTCTGATCATCTGAAGAGGGCTAATGGCAACCTCTAATGACAAACTGTACTGATTTCTTTCACCAGGAACACCAATGCCAACTGCACCAGCAACTGAAGAGGCATCAACTGACACACCCTTGGCGCCAACCCCAGCACCAGCCACCAATCCACCAAATACCCCACCCCCAGCCACCCATGGACCACCAAATACCCCACCACCGACCACATACCCACCCAATACCCCACCACCAGCCACGCATCCGCCAAATACCCCACCCCCAGTCACACATGGACCACCAAATACGCCACCACCAAATACCCCACCCCCAGCCACACATGGACCACCAAATACCCCACCCCCAGCCACACATGCACCACCGAATACCCCACTACCAGCAACATACCAACCAAATACACCACCACCAAATACCCCACTACCAGCAACATACCAACCAAATACACCACCACCTGCCACACATGGACCACCAGCCACCCATCCACCAAACACCCCACTAGGAATACAAACAACAACCACCCCCACTACACCAGCTTTATCCACTATGACCCCACCAACAACTACAGAACCACCACCAACCACCACCACCACACAGCCAACAACAACACCAGGTGCGTACTGTACCTACATTAGGGCTGCACGATATGTCGAAAATGTATCGATATCGCGATATCACGGCTTGTGATACACGTATGGTAAAAGTTGGTTATATCGTGATACCTACTTTTTAATTTTTAATAACAGCCAATTTGGTGAAAAGGTTAAAAAAGGTATTAAAAAGGTTGACATTTTAAGTTGATGCTGTATATTAGTCATGTTTTTTCCGAATAAAAATAATGTTGGGAATAAAACATTGCTCTCAGTTGTTTCATACATGATAAAGTGTAGAATGGGAAATAGAGAGGGGAAAATATACAGTATGTATATATTAAATATATCGAGTAATATCAATATCGCGATACAGTCATGTTATTGTGTATCACATATTTTTCTAATATCGTGCAGCCCTACATCCACTCTTATGATTCATAACTAACTTGTTTCTCGGTTGAGGATACAATAGCCTATCTATTATTACTTAACATAGCTCCTTCTTATCAAAAGATTACACCAGGAGCGTTTCACAATGCTATTTTTATTCATAGTCTAATAATAATAATAACAACTTGGTTTTATATAGCCCCTTTCAAGTAACCAAAGGTCGTAATGGCTAACAAAGAGGGATTTGATACAACAATACACAATCAAATTTAATAGATATGCACCGGATCCGGCAGGATAAAGGGCCGTACACACACGTCGCTGCTATTTACTCGCTACTTGCTCACTCGCCTACTCGCCACTCGCTCTGGGTGATTTTGTTTACTGGTTGTCATGGTTCCCGCTGTCCGCGCCAATAACGTCCGTACGAAACAAAATGTACGCTGTTTAACGTTGATCGTGTGCTGTGCACAGCCATGCATATAATGGTGTACACTGTATTGGATGTATTTTCCTCAACACTTTTAACCAAAGTGTGATGGCGTGCAGAAGTTGGGTGGTCAGAACACAGACCTGTGTTAATACAGGTCTGTGGGTCAGAACACCACAGGGGCAACGTCAACTGTCAATAATCTGTATTCTGCATTCCAATTGGTTACTCGCTTAACTCGCGTCGCTCGAAGATAAAATAAGTTTATCTCGGAACCCGCCCACATCGCATCGCTTGTACTCTCCTCGCCTACTCGCCAGCGAGACTCGCTGGAACACGTAGACATTCTATTGACTTCATCCGCTGAGTGAGTAACTAGCAGCGACGTGTGTGTACGGCCCTTAATAGGGTTTTTCACAGGATCCGGGTCCGGCAGGATCTTAAGTAGTGGATCCGGTATCCTGCAGTTACCTTAAAATCAGGATCTGGGGCATCTCTACTTTTTACGTAACCTTGGCTTTTCAGTCAGAGTGAAAGCCCTTTTTAAGCGGCCGTTGAAGGCAGTGTGGCAGTAAGCCAATGAGTCTTAAAAATAGTTGGCGACAATTTAATAAAAAAGGCCCACGTGTGCGAGTTGGCTATGTGTTTCAACTAGGGGTGGGCAAACATGAAAATCTTTAATCGCATTAACTCAATGACGTTCTGTGATTAATCGCATAGCGCGCGAACCCCCCCCCCCCCCAAAAAAAATAAAATAAAATAAATAAATAAATAATAAATAAAATAAATGATAAATAAAATACAAATATTTTATAAATTAATAAAATAAAATAATTCATAATTTGCATATGTACTGTGTAGATAACCTATGTAGGTCTAATATAATATTCCACAATGGAAATGTAGGCTATTTGCCAACCTATCAGTCTAAATTATGCCTATCCAATGTAGGCCTACTAATGAAACAAATTATTGCATACAATATTACACTTGGGCTATTTAAGATTGTAGGCTACAGAAACTGATATATTAGAAATTAGAAACTCAAATTAGGATGGTCTACATGGGCCTACAAGAAGAAAAAAAAACTTGTCACTTAAAAAAACGGGCAACAGGCAGGCATGCGTCTGTGAGATATGTCCCGCCTTCTCTCACTGTCAAAGACTCCCACCTTCTCTCTTATCTGTCGCTATTATTGGTGTTTCAGCGACTAGAAACTATTTGACTGTCTGTTGGCATTGACAGCAATTACATCTTTCAAAACAATAACGTAGACATGACTAACACTATCTAAAATGCTGACGAGGTTGCCGATGTCGCAAAATCATAGCCTACCATGTTGATGCAGCCTACTATGCACGCGCAGCGCCATGTAGAAACCAAAACGTTGCGTGAGGAATGTAATATCTCGCGGTCCGCTTTTTGATCAGGGCCTTATAGCCGGGGAGCCAAACTCTCAAAAGTGCTTTAAAATGGGAGGAACCTGACATGGCCTGCCATACTTTTTATTTGTGATTTTTTTGTTAGTTCTATCCCTTAGGAGAAATAATTGGAGGGTCTGCTCGGGCGGAAATATCGCGAAAAAAAGTTGTGCCTATTGTAATGTATGTACCCTTCATTTTTCGAGAGAAATTTCTGAAAAATGAAAAATGACCTGAAATCCTTGGTGGCTTGGGTAAGCTGTCAATAAAGGCTTTCCAGGTGCACAGGACATACATGCTGACAACATTGAATTGAAAAAATATTTTTAAATCACATTTCAATAGGGTTTTGACTCAATTTTATGCTTCAAAATTAGGCGTTTTTTCACTTTTTTGCTATATTTTCATCTTTACCTCATTGGCAATCAAGTTTTTCTTCATGCTTTGACATCAAACAATATGCCATTATTTTTATTAAGAAGTATAGTGATACCATAACAAAAATTATGAAAATACAACCAAAATCAATGGATCTGTGATGACTGTACTGTATGTACCCTTCATTTTTAGAGAGAAATTTCTGAAAAATGAAAAATGACCTGAAATCCTTGGTGGCTTGGGTAAGCTGTCAATAAAGGCTTTCCAGGTGCAAAGGACACATCTACTGATGATATCCAATAAAGAAGATATTGTTAAACCACATTTTTACATGATTTTGGCTCAATTTCATGACCTAAATTAGGCGTTTTTTTCACTTTTTTGCTATATTTTCATAATTTCTTCATTGGCAATCAAGTTTTTCTTCATGTTTTGACATCAAACAATATGCCATTCTTTTTATTAAGCAGTATACTGATTCCACAGCAAAAAAATGAAATAAAAAATACAACCAAAATCAATGGATCTGTGCGATTTCACCTCTAGTTGGTGATCAATAGGCCCGGAAACTCAATAGGATTTCCGGCTACAATCAAAATGCTGAAAAGCACACTGTATACTTAGCAATGACATACATCCTCTCACACTCACACACACACACACACACACACACACACACACACACACACACACACACACACACACACACACACACACACACACACACACACACACACACACAAGTAATCTGGGGATTCTACAATTATTTGCATCCCGGGTGACACCCCCCACAACGTATGTACTACTACGTACAGTACATCACCCGTACACTCTGTACATACTTTGGGGATGTAACAGTGAGCTATTTTCACAGAAGGGGAGACCGTAGAATTACACAACTACCATTCAGTACCTTCTGCCATCTGCAGGCACAGTAACCCAGAGGAAAGCCTAGACTACTCTCAAAATTCTAAAAGATACACTGTGTGTACTGTTGAGTAGAGTACATAACTATCAATCCTGAAGGAAATTAAGGTCTCTAGCAGCATAAATAAATAGATATGCAAAACATGATACATATTATTGCACAACATATTTAACATGTAACACACATTTAGCCATAAGGCATTTCACACAACCACACACATACTGTTCTGTAATACACATCATACACACACAGCACCTATACATACAGCAGTATGCCATGGAGATGAGGTTCTAGCGATTAAATGCCCATTCATTACCAGGAATAAGCTCACTTATAGCTTGAAAGTTGTGGGCCCTCATCTTCCAGAGGGTGGGGTAACCATAATAATATGTATCAAATTCAGGCAGGCAAAAAATGCATATGGTGCATATTATAAGGTCACACTCAATCTGCAATATCTGGACTTTTTCCATCTAGTGTTGCTTTAAGTTTTTACCAAGGTATTGTATGATGGTAGAATTTGAACACTATGTAAAGCCTTCTCCAACCAACCTCAAGAATCTGAATGAGAGATCTAAACTCTGAGGAGTTGTGTTCACTCTGAGTGAATTTTGTTCCCTGAACCAATAGGTGCAACAACTTGTTTCTAACGTCTTTAAAGAACTTCTTGAAATGACCATATAAGGTCATATAAAATAAGCTAGTCTGTTTGAAAGGGTTAAATAATTTCCATCAACAGTCACTGAAATACTTTGTATTTGGAAAGCTGAATCAATATGCAATGATATCAATGGATTCAAAAAAAAATACAGCATATTTCAAGATTAATCAGGCTCAAATTATAAAATCATGGTTCAGGAAGCATGCGCGATCATTGTTACACATGGATTGGCCACCACAGAGTCTAGACCTCAACCTCACTGAGAATCTTTGGGATATGCTGGAGAAGGTGTTACATAGTGTCCAGACTCTACCATCATCAATACAAGATCTTGCATTGGTGAAAACTTGGTTAAAGTAAGTCCAGACATTGTATACATTTATTAAGACAATACAACACCAAATTTGTATCATAATTTAAGAAAAGGGTGGTCATACAACACAACAGTGTGTGAGACCTTTCCGATGCTGCCGTTTTAGACCACACTGTGTAGAACACTTTCTGATAGAGTGGAGGGGTGGTTCTCCTTATGTCAAGCAACGTCTCCTTAGTTTTTATGGAATTCCGCTGCAGCTAGTTGGTCCGGCACCAAGTTATCCACCTGTCGCCTGTACTCCCCATCCTACCCACCCTTGATACGCCTCACAATTGCAGTGTCATTATGGAAACTTGCATGTGGTAGGTATAGCAAAAGCATGTGGTAGTGCTGTAGCAAAAGTAGGTGGTATAGGGTGAACAACACCAAGGAGAACACCATTCCTTGTGGCACTCCAGTGCTGCTGACCACAGTTTGTGATGTAAGGTCATTTAGTCTGATGTACTGGGGTCATTTATCCAGGTCACCAGAGCTGTATCCACCATCTGCAGAAGTTAGTCTCTCAGCAAAAGTGTATGGATGTTTGAGGCACTACTAGAGAAAATACTATTCTCACTGTCTCCTTTGTCCAAGTGAGAATGTTCCCTATGTAGCAGTTACAGGATAACGTCCACAACTCCCACATTATCCTGATAAATAAACTGTATGGAATCCAGAGCATGGCAAACCTGGGTTTTCTTTTTGAGCAGCAGTACCCACTCAAATGTTCTCATTATGTGAGAGCAGCTGGTCTGTAATCATTGTTGTGTTGCTTTTTGGGGACTGGTATGAGAGAAGAGGTCTTCTACCGTAGGCACTATCTACAGGTGTCTTACCCGTTTGTAGACTCTTGTTGAAGATGTGTTGCAGTGGCTCAGCTACCTCTTATGCACATGTTTTAAATAATATTACAGGCTTGAGGACCAAAAGGGATACATGAAATACACAGTACACCAATACTTCACAACAGCATACTTTCATACAGTAGCCTACATACAGTACATATAAACAGGGAAGCTAATGAAGGCACTTATACCAGTGTTCCCAGCTCATAGACATGTCCCTAACAGAGCTATGACCTGGATCAACTAATTGCGTTATCAGTTTCAGCCATCAGGATGCAGGATGCACCACAGATATTTTGTGGCATTTGCTACTCCCAGCTCTTAGATAGATAGACAGGAGGGAACTTTAACCACAGTATCACACTCTTCCTAACATTGTTATTAATATCAAACTCTACCTCATAATCAGAACAGATATAAAGGAGCTGTTGGAACTAACTCTTACTTGGAGATAGAATGGTAAGGTTGGCTGCATATAGCAAGTGATTAGTCAACACCAACTATCACCAACTATAAAACTTGTTTGTCATACCTCATTTCATCCATATAAGCATTGAATAAGGCTGGAGATAAAATGTTCCCCCGTCATACCCCGTTGATGACATTAAAACGTGTAGAGAGGATGTTTGCCCATTTAACATGCACATACACAAATTTGTACCAAACTACTGGGAACTCCCCCATGCAGATGTTTCAGCAGCTGCAGAACAGACCAATCAGTGGACTCAAAGCAGTATTTCAGCACTTCTTCTGCTTTTGGTGTCCACATCCTTACAGTGCGTGTGGTTGATAGTACTAATCTCTGGTAGAGGCATCCCAGGGATTTTCTGAGCTGTTGTCATCACATGCTGGAGTGCCTACTTTTGTCCTCTGATGGCACAGATGTGGAAGTTGATCAACAGTGGCTTCAGGATTTGGTAGCCCATCAGTTTCTTCTGGTAGAAGAGACATTGTTGGGCCTTGCTGACCACTGAGGCCATGTGAATACTCCAGGACACGTCCTCCAGGGATTTAAAGCTGCTGACCCTCTCCACCACTGTATGAGTCACCAGAGGGGTCTGTGACTTCTGTGATTGTTTTTGTGAAAGTCCACAATGATTCCCTTGTTGTTTTTGGAGTCCAATACGAAGTAATTGTCGTTACACCACGGCGGAAGATGTTTTGTCTTGTTCCTGTAGCAGGCCTATGTCTTGTCTTCATTCATAATTAGTGTGAGAACGTGTCAGCAAATGAGGAGAAAGAGGCAGTTGTGGGTGGATAGGGTGTAGAGCAGAGGGCTTAGCACACACCCTTGTGGTGTGCTGGTGTTGATAACAAGAGGAAACAGTTAGAGAGAAAATCCTTGGAAGTACATGATGGTTGTACAGTCTCAGATAGTGGGGTTTAGAACAAAGACTCTATGGCTGGATGGTGCTGAAGGCTGAACTATGGTCCAAAAATGTGCATATGAAGAGTTCAGATGCAAAACCCCCTAAGTGCCTTTTCAGAAAATAATTTTAATTCATTTTTATTTAATGCAAAGCTATCAAAATTGCACATTTTTTATTTTATTTATGTAATATACTATTTATTTGTATTATCAACTACATGAATGTAAACCAAACCAAAAACAGGGTTCTCTAAAAATATAGAAGTGCAGGTCTTCAGAAATGGAGTTAGGGAGTTTTGCATCTGAACTCTTCATATGTGTTCCTCAGCTCCATGTTCTCCAGTAGTGTATGAAGAATGCTGGCAATGATGTCCTATGTAGAACAGTTTGCCCTGTGTGCAAACTGCAATGGGTTATGTGATTCCTGAAAATATAGGCTTTCCAGGCTTTGTGTAGGCCCGCCTTTGCCCCCATCTCTGTAAATAGCTCACTGTGTCACATCCAGGAAGTAGGGCTATGTATATGTGGGGTATGTACGAAGCATGTACAGTATGCAGGGTGTCACCTGGGGTGGAGATCATTGCTGGATCCCCAGATTAGGTGTGTGTGTGTGTGTGTGTGTGTGTGTGTGTGTGTGTGTGTGTGTGTGTGTGTGTGTGTGTGTGTGTGTGTGTGTGTGTCATATTGCTCAGTATTCAGCATGCATTTCAGCACTTTGATTGTAGGCTGAAATTCTATTGACTTTCTGGGCCTGTTGATCACTAGAGTTAGAGTCCCCACAGATCCATTGAGTTTGGTTATATTTTCATGGTTTTTGCTGTGGTATAACTATACTGCTTAATAAAAAGAATGGCATATTGTTTGATGTCAAAACATGAAGAAAAACTTGATTGCCAATGAAGAAATGATGAAAATATAGCAAAAAAGTGAAAAAACGACTAATTTTAGGTCATAAAATTGAGCCAAAATCATGTAAAAATGTGGTTTAACAATATTTTCTTTATTGGATATCATCAGTAGATGGGTCCTTTGCACCTGGAAAGCCTTTATTGACAGCTTACCCAAGCCACTAAGGATTTCAGGTCATTTTTCATTTTTCAGAAAATTCTCTCTAAAAATGAAGGGTACATACACTACAGTCATCGCAGATCCATTGATTTTGGTTGTATTTTCATAGTTTTTGTTGTGGTATCACTATACTTCGTAATAAAAAGAATGGCATATTGTTTAATGTCAAAACATGAAGAAAAACTTGATTGCCAATGAGGTAAAGATGAAAATATAGCAAAAAAGTGAAAAAACGCCTAATTTTTAAGCACAAAATTGAGTCAAAATCCTATTGAAATGTGGTTTAAGAATATTTTTTCAATTGAATGTTGTCAGCATGTAAGTCCTGTGCACCTGGAAAGCCTTTATTGACAGCTTACCCAAGCCACCATGGATTTCAGGTCATTTCTCATTTTTCAGAAATTTCTCTCAAAAAATGAAGGGTATATACATTCAAATAGGCACAACTTTTTTTCGCGATATTTCCGCCCGAGCAGACCCTCCAATTATTTTTCCTAAGGGATAGAACTATCCAAAAAATCACAAATAAAAAGTATGGCAAGCCATGTCAGGTCCAACCCAATTTTGGGACTTTGGCTCCCCGGCTATTAGTAAGTCCGCGTGGCGTTATTGACAGCTGATAGACGGCCAGCACAAGAGTACCCTTTTCATGCTGACCGTAGGCTACAATAGACTAACCTTGCGAGCTGCAAAGGCGAGCCACATGCTGCTCGAGAGTTGCGCAAGGAGGACTGTAGAACTGTGTACCGAAAATGTCCATTCAGAAGTTGACGTCCTTCTGTAAGCTATGCCTGTTTTGTTTTGCCTACTTTTCTAGACATTCTTCTTCACTGCTTCTCTGACTGTCAGCAGTCACTGGAAGCAGCAACAAGCGCGCTGACGCTTTCAAAATAAAAGCCACGAACGACGGTCATAAAAGGCAAAAAAAGAGAAAAAAAAACACGAAAAAAAACCCTGCTGCGTTATAACGTTAACAAAATTGTCGGGCGATATTGACCTCAATAGTTAACGCACCGTTAACGCGTTAACGTTGCCCAGCCCTAGTTTCTACTCTTTCGTAGGATCCGGTATCCGGTTCCGGATCCGGCAGGATCTTAAGCAGTGGATCCGGTATCCGGCAGGATCCTAAAAATCAGGATCCGGTGCATCTCTAAAATATAATAACTAGAGATGCACCAGATCCGGTTCCGGTTCCGGATCCGACAGGATAATAGGGTTTTTCACAGGATCCGGGTCCGGCAGGATCTTATGTAAGCAGTGGATCCGGTATCCGGCATGTTACCTGTCTGGTGCATCTCTAACCTAGGCTTTTCAGTCAGCCTTTCACAACCCCAATCACTGCATAGAGTGAAAGCCCTTTGGAAGCGGCCGTTGCAGGCAGTGTGGCAATAAGCCAATGAGTCTAAAAAATAGTTAAAGCCAACATAATAAAAAGGGCCCACATGTGCGAGTAGACTATACGTTTCAACCCTTTTGTAGGATCCGGTATCCGGTTCCCGATCCGGCAGGATCTTAAGCAGTGGATCCGGTATCCGGCAGGATCCTAAAAATCAGGATCCGGTGCATCTCTAGTAATACCTGTTAACTTTTTCCAGGTCCAACTCTAGGATATGACCCTTGCCATCACTACACAGTGCTGGATGATGAGTGGAGGGCTGCAAACAACACAATCCATGACAACTCCTTCAACTGGAGGTGTGACCGGAACATCAACTGGCAAGGCTGGTACCGCATGTACTACAGAGGGACTGATGCCCACATGCCAGAGTACTGCGTGAGGATGAACCGCTGTGGTGCCCATGCCCCTCTCTGGCTCAACGGGACCCACCCCCGAGTCGGCGAGGGGATTGTAACCCGTCAGGTCTGTGGCCACTGGAAATGGGGAGCATACAATTCAGAGATTGAAGACTGCTGCAACTTTGCCAACCCACCTGTTCGGATCAAAGCATGTCCTGGAAATTACTATGTGTATGAGTTTATGAGATCATACTATTGCTACTTGACTTACTGTACTGGTGAGTGAGTGATCAAAAAGAACAAAATGCTGTTAATGATTGTTGAGTCATGACTCAGATTCATAATACAAGTAACCAGTGTATCGCTAACAGTCCTGATCCATGACTGACCTTGTTTTTTTCAGATGTTGGTGACATTGCTTTGAACAGGATTGGGCCAGACCCAACTGTTGGACCAACAATACATCCTCACATTGGCACAACAGCAAGTTACCCTTCAAGTAAGTCACTTAGACTTCACAGACATTCCTCCTAACACAGAAGTTGGTCATACAGTAGCATCCTATTGTGCCGGTTGTAACAATCTTACAATATGGGCTGTGTCTGGGTTAAGTACAATGCTACTACAATACACATACCATATACATAACTATCTGTAAAATATGATAGACTGACTAGAGGATCATAATGCTCTGTTTTCCCAACTCCTGCAGGTGCATTTTACCCATTTGGTCCAGGGGACTCCTACAACAGCCGAAATGATGATGGCTGGTCAACAATTAACATTGCACAAACGTTCCTCTATTTCACCCAGACAATATCCAGGATATACGTGAGTCAATATTCTCAGGAATCTATTATACAGTATTTCAGATTAGGAATTAGAACAAAGACAGAAATAATGCTAATGATTACAACATGAAAATACACAATGAGAAACATATCCAAAAGGCAGCAGAGCTATGGCACAAAAGAAACATAAATACTCGATGGTCAGAATGACATCAGCATTATCATCTTTCTAACTTGTCCAAATGTAATTTCACATGTGCGTGTCCTGCAGGTTAGCAACAATGGATTCCTCACATTTGAGAATGGATGGCGAGGCTGGAGTCCATATGAATTTCCCGCATATGCTCACCGCAACATCATTGCCCCCTTCTGGACTGACATTGATAACAGGCGCAGAGGCACCATATCCTACCGCCAGTACACCAGTGGCAGTGTCCTGCAGCAAGCCACCGCAGACATCAACCAATACTTCCCTGCCATTAGCTTCTCCGCTAGCTGGGTCTTTGTCACCACGTGGGACAGTGTGGAATACTATGAATATTCTGGAACTGTAAATATGATTTTTTAAATTCAATTTAAAACAAAAATTGTAGCAACACTTGGTTTGCGATAATCTAACTGAAACATGACATTATATTACAAGTGAAGACGTATTTAAAGACACAGGCAAGACCAGTATTCAAAATGTTAGGAGTTTAGGTGAGCGCACTTAATGTAAAGTGTCTGTAATTTCATGCCAGGAACATCAAGTTTACAATGCTACGATTTAACAATGAGTACATTGACATCTTACTCCTCATTATTGCAGGAAACATCTTTTCAAGTGGTCCTGATTGCAGGGGGTCAACGCTCATTTGCACTGATGAATTACGGCGCGATTGCCTCAACACGTCATCATGTGCAGGTGGGTGAACCAATAAGCAGCCAGCCCTTGAACTGTATTTACGTTTTCCATTTTTATTAAACCAAGCCCAACTTGACAGTACACAAAACTGTCAAGTTGAGCTTGACAGAAAAAACACAAAAGAGTTTTAAAATCAATGATGAAAAAGTATTTAAATTTTTGACACATAACAATGTTAAAACCTGTACTTTCTTGGATTTCAGGCTGGCTATGACACAATCAACTCTGTACATCATTTCTCTATCCCTGGCTCGTTCATGAAAAACTTCACAAATTTACGGCATACTAGCAATGTCAACACGCCAGGCCGTTGGGCATTCCAGATCGATGATGGACCTCAAGGCTGCCAATACCATGGTGATTAAGAAAAATCTAGAAAAGCAAAGTCCATGCTCTACTTCACAAAAAACATTCAATTTAGTAATAGTATCTGAACATGACAGACATAATGCAGGACAAAGACTAAACAATAATACTGACCAAAAGCTCTTGTTGTTTAGGCTTCGCAGTGCAGGTAGGAGACTCCTTCTGGACAGATGCTACGTGTCAGCAAAGATGCACGTGTGCCAATGGAGGAGTCCTTCAGTGCCAGCAGCAGTCCTGCTCTTTCTCTCAAGTGTGCAAACCCGCAGCCTTCCAATACTCCTGCCAAAATATTCAGAGACGCACCTGTAGCATCTCTGGTGACCCGCACTACTACACATTTGACAGGAAACTCTTTCATTTCCAAGGCACCTGCACCTATGTGCTGTCTGAGGTATGACATACATATGATTTTTTTAAAGGCTGCATGACTGACACTTGGACTTTTGGCTAAATTTGTTAATGAAATGTCCCTCAGGCATGTGGTGATGGACTGCCCTATTATCGAATTGAAGGGAAGAATGAACACAGGGGCAGCACACATGTGTCATGGACCCGCCTTGTGAGAGTGTGGGCATACGGTGAAGAGATTGAACTTGTCAAAGGCCACCATTACAATGCCATGGTAAGTAAAGACAGCTTACTTGACATGAGACAATAAGAGAAACATTAAATGTCATTTTAGTCTTATGATGAAGATGTCATTTTGTCACAGGTCAATGGGACATTTGTAACAACCCCATTCAGTCTACAAGATGGAGCGATCAGAGTCTACCAGTCAGGTCGGTCTGTAGCTGTTAGTACAGACTTTGGACTGCTAGTCACCTATGATGCCTATCACTATGTCACAATCTCAGTACCCTACGAGTACCAGAATGGGACATGTGGTCTCTGTGGCAACTTCAACCACCGTTCTCATGATGACTTCCGGACGCGCAGTGGCCAGCTTGTCAGCTCGGACGTGGAGTTTGCCAACAGCTGGAAGGCGGAAGGGGACACTGACCCTGATTGCCAGGATGTGCGCTGTGCCGGACTAGCGTGTGCTGTCTGCACCTCAAGCCAAAGGCAACTGTATGGGAATACTGCTCACTGTGGAATCCTTAGCAACAATGCTGGCCCTTTTGCTGCATGTCACTCAAGCCTACCTCCACAGACCTTTGAGGAAAACTGTGTGTATGATCTCTGTGTGGGAGGTGGTTACCAGCCCATTCTCTGCCAAGCCCTCAATGTGTATGCTGCCCAGTGCCAACAGGAGGGAATCCAGTTGGGTCAGTGGAGAAGTGATGGATTCTGTGGTGAGTACTGATTCTACACCAACTCTTAACTCATATGAGCATGTGTTTTGAAAGTTGTCTGACTCATTTTCCTCCTCCACAGAAATCCCTTGTCCAGCCAACAGTCATTTTGAGTCTGAAGGAACAGGGTGTCCTGCTACTTGCATCAACCCCAATGCCCCCCAGAACTGCCCACTGCCCAACCAGGAGAGCTGCATCTGTGATTCAGGCTACGTCCTAAGTGCTGGGGAGTGTGTTCGGCAGAGTGACTGTGGCTGCACATTCGAAGGGCGGTACTACAGAGCTGGGGAAACTGTTGTGCTAGACCAAGACTGTGGAAGGCGTTGCACCTGCAGTCATGGGTCAATGACTTGCCAGACACATGGCTGTGGAGATCTGGAGGAGTGCGCGGTCCATGAGGGCGTGAGGGGCTGCAGACCCGTTAGCTACGAAACCTGCTGGGTGGAGAGTTATGATTCATACCGCACATTTGATGGACTGACATTCCACTACCCAGGTGCCTGCAGTCTGACACTGGCAAGAGTCAGAGGACAGTCACAACTGACACACTTTCAAGTAACAGTTGAGAAAGTTCCAAGAGGCCTGAGCGACTTTGTCAGAAACCTTAAGTTTGAAACAGAAGGGACACAAGTTTCTGTGGAGATGGGGGATGGAGCCACAACAAAGGTAAACAATCAGATGGCAAATGTCAGATGGTGATTAAGAAAATTGACCTGCACTTAATAGTATGGCTAACAGTTCTTCTAACATCACTCTTCTCTCATTAGGTGGATGGACAAACAGTTGGCATTCCTTTCAGTGTCAGCTCAGGTCATATTCGCATCTACCACAGCAGTGTCAAAGGTGTTGTCATAGACACCGACTTTGGTGTGCTGGTGAGAGCCGACTGGCCACATGTCATCCGCATCACTGCTCCTGGTAACTACAATGGCACGCTAGGAGGACTGTGTGGGAATCTGAATGGCTACCCCGACGATGACTTCTTCTCTCCAACTGGTGTTCAGCTGAACAGCTCACAGCAGTTTGGAGACAGCTGGAGAGACGGCTCCCTCTCAGCACACTGTGTGGAACCTCCAGCCTGGGAACCAGGACACAACCAGAACACCCAGCAGTTCAGGGAGCTCTGTGGCATCATGGGATCAGTCAATGGACCTTTCGGCCAGTGTCTAGCAAGTCTTGACCCCTGGGCACGGATTGAAGATTGTGTTCAGGCACTGGTGAGGACCCAAGGGTCACGAGAAGCACTCTGTGAAGCTTTGCGTGGATACACTCTGCTTTGCCAACAGACTGGAATCACAGTAGGGGAATGGAGGAACCTGACCAACTGTGGTAAGGGAATGAGCATCCCATACAATGTCAGTTATTTATCTCGTAACATACAATATTTAGTAATGGTATTAATACGTCATTTCTCTTTACAGAGGTAAACTGCCCTCTAAACAGCCATTACGAGATTTGTGGAACGTCCTGCCCAGCTTCTTGCCCAAGCCTGTCTTTCCCCTTCATGTGCAATCAGCAGTGCCAGGAGGGCTGCCAGTGTGATGATGGCTTCCTCTTGAGTGGGGATCGCTGTGTGCCTCCTACAGGCTGTGGCTGCCACCATGGGGGCCGCTACAGACAGAGTGGAGAGCGCTACTGGTATGGTGAAGAGTGCCAGCAAATCTGCCGCTGTAATGGCCTGACTGGTCAGTCCCATTGCACTGCCTCTTCCTGCAGTAAACAGGAGTCCTGTCGCATTGTGGACGGCCAGTTTGGTTGCCATCCTAAACCTGAAGCCACTTGCAGCGCCTCCGGAGACCCTCACTACACCTCCTTTGACAGGCGAACCTTCGACTTCCAGGGCACATGCCGTTACGTCCTGGCATCTGTCTGCAATGGAAGCCAGGATCTACCACATTTCCAGGTTGAGGCCCGCAATGAGCCATGGAACGGTCTGCAGGTCTCCATAACTGTGGCAGTTTACGTCAATGTGTCTGGACATCAGGTCTACATCTCAAAATACCATCCTGGTACCGTTCAGGTAAGCGTTTGTGTTTTAGCTCTTCAACTGCACAGTGTGATTTATGTAGAAGTAGTTCCTCATCTGGAGTCGTATGCTTCTGTTTGTGACACTGAAATAAAATTACTCACTCCTGCCACCAATTACAATAAATGAGACAGTGTATACATCCAGTGTGACAAAATGTTTTTCTTCAGGTAAATGGGGAGACAAGAAACCTACCAGTCCTCCTTGATCAGGGCAAAGTATCGGTCTATGGCAATGGTCTCCACACATTTGTGGTAACAGACTTTGGCTTGACTGTCAGTTATGATGGCCGCTGGGTGTTGGACATCACAGTGCCATCAAACTACAGTGGAGCTACCTGTGGCCTGTGTGGCAATTTCAACGGCCTCCAGGCTGATGACTTCACTGTCCAGAATCAGATTTCAGGCTCTCAAGTCCTCTCCACCTCTGACTTTGGGAACTACTGGAAGGTTGATGATGACATCCCCTGTACTGGAGGATGTGGAAACTCTTGCCCAGTATGTCATGATGACTGGAGAGCCCGTGCCATGTGTGAACTGCTCAAAGCTAGCAATGGACCACTGAGTTTCTGCCATGCACATGTGGATCCCCAGACATTCTTCAATGACTGTGTCTTTGATGTTTGCCTTTCTGGAAACAGAGACGATGTCCTCTGTCGAGCAATGGAGGCCTACGTCAGTGCATGTCAAGCAGCAAATGTGATCATCTACCCCTGGAGACAAAACTCCACCTGCCGTAAGTTTCCAAGATATCTGGTAACAAAAACATGAATATAACTGTACAACACACTATTTGAAGTCTTGTCCACTAAATTGCCTGAAAAATATTAATTTGCCATCCAAACAGAAATGGATTGTCCAGAGAACAGCCACTATGACCTGTGTGGCACTGAGTGTGGCCACACCTGTGCAAGCAGCATTGATGCCAGCTGTGACAGAACCTGTGCTGAGGGCTGTTTCTGCAATGAAGGGTTTGAGAGGAGTGGGGGGCGTTGTGTTCCAGTGGAGCAGTGTGGTTGTCTCTATGATGGTCTCTACTTTGAGGTAAAATGTACATCCTTATTTGTTTATTTGTGTCATGAATTAATTTGTATACCACATACACAGATGTTTTCACTGTAAATGACAACATTCCTTATTTTTGCCAGATCGGAGAAAACTTCTGGACTCAAGATTGCTCCCATCACTGTGAATGTGTTTCCAAAAACGACCTCCGCTGCACTCAGTCCTCTTGCCCTCCCACTCAGGAGTGCTCTGTCAAAGATGGTCGACGTGGTTGCTATGGTCAGCTGTCAACCTGTACCGTCTGGGGAGACCCTCATTATATCACATTTGATGGAGCTGTTACACACTTTCAGGTAGGACAAACAGTAAAATGTAGAACTTGTGTCATTCTAAGAGGACTTCTTCCAAATGTGTCTTCATACTTCATTTTAAATTGTCTTTATAAAATACAAATCCAGGTGTATTTCCATCCCCAGGGCACCTGTTCCTATGAGATAAGTCACAGCTGTGGCAACATCAGTCAGGATGCCTTGGCCTTCCGAGTAGTAGCTGCTAACAGTCACCGTGGCAACCTGGTTGTGTCATTTGTGTCCACGGTGGACATGTGGCTCTCTAGAGGAGGAGTGCAAAGGCACATCACCATTGGCCAGAACAGGAGAGTCAAGGTGCTGCCCTTTGCTGTTATATACACATATACAACATACTTACTAAAGTGCGTTTTCACAGTCAACTCTATGCAATTTGATTCATTTGGGTCCTGATATGCTTTCAGGTTGATGGCCATGAGAACAATGCGAACAGCATTCAGATTGGCTCCCTTGCACAGTTGACACGAGACTCTGGATTTGTGGTGGTGAATGCCTCAGGGGAGCTGGTGGTGCAGTTCGATGGGCGCAGTAGACTCCTGGTCAGACTCAATCCTGGTTTCCACCAATCAGTGTGTGGGATGTGTGGGAATCACAATGGCAACCCAGCAGACGACAAGGCCCTACGGAATGGCAGTCTGGCGCAGACTGATACACAGTTCGGTCAGAGTTGGAAATCAGACGTCAGCAGTCCGGGGTGAGTTAGGAGATGTTTTCCCATGGACAGATGCTACTTTGTTGTTGTTGTTTGACTGGTAATCTCGTCTAATAGCGAATTAAAAAGTCTAATAAAATAAAACATACAAATGCCTAATTTCTTTCACCATCTCCTTATTATCCTTTTATGTCTTGCCTTCTTCCCCATCCACAATAGATGTGGTGCCAGTGACCGTATCGGTGATGGCGTGTGTCTCTTCAGAGAAGAATACACAGAGCTCTGTAGCATCATCAGCAACAGCAGCGGGCCATTCCAGCCGTGCCACCTGCATGTTGACCCTCAGGCCTACGTCACTTCCTGTGTGTATGATCTCTGTGCCTACACGCCAGCCAATGGCATGCTGTGCTCAGCAGTGGAGGCTTACGAGACAGCCTGCAGTGTGCTGGGGCTGCAAACCCCAGAATGGCGCTCTGCACTTCACTGCTGTGAGTACAACTGGATAGGCCTGGGCAATATGGACAAAAATGTATATCACGATATGGATTATTTTATATCACGATAGCGATATGTATCACGATATAGCCTTAAAAAAACAAAACAAAAAACATAGTCAGCCAGTTTGACGGACAGGGTCGAAAAAAATCTTTTTTTCATCAAAAAAATCTTTTCACCAGTCATCTTGTTTCCCAATGTGAGAGTCCCACGAACCAAGAACACCACAGATGCGCAAATTGCGGGCATAAACAGCAAGGTTCACGTTAGCCAACTGTGGCCGGACATTGGCATGAATGACCGGCAAAATAAAATGTGACTGGACAAAATGTCTGACAAAAAATGACTGTAATTAGTCAGTAAATTATATTAGTGCATTTTAAATAGGCCTAAGTTACTTAATGTTACAAAATACCAGTAGGCCTAATATGAAACTGAACAAAGCTGAAAATATTTGTGAATAGCCTATGTAAGAACTTGTTATAAACAGCACGCAATAGCCTATTGCTTGCTCTCGTCCCCACCAGCGTTGTCCCCAACCACGTTATGCTTCCCAATAATCACTTGACTCACGCTGGTTGCTGTCGAGGAAGAACAATTCTGTTTGTTGTATTTTTACCAATACATTAGTGAACACAACAAAGGGCATTGCATTTGCAAAACCGTTTCATGCCCAGAAGTCAAACCTAACTGTTTGGGACTCAATAGCATGCGCAGCATCATAGCATCGAGTCACTTTAACTTTTAGCCTACCTCTGCTGAAAAATGGTGGTGGATTTCCAAGTAGGCTACAGAGGGTCAAGTTAAACATTTCAGAGAATGATGTGCTCACGAGAAGTCCCAGTGAAAGTGCACGAAGGGCTTTATAACTGTTTTCATCACCGGCCAAAATGTGTAGCCCATAGTGCGTCGTACGGAACGTGTCAATTCCATTACTTTCGAGATCCATTGCAAAGCAGAGGTTGTGTAGGAGAGATGCGCTTCACAGAAGCGCAAGGGGGAGGGGGGCTCGGGGGGAAGTCTCGTGCTCAGAATCTACAAAACAGCGCAGGTAGGAATGCCAAACTTCACCGCAGCATCTAGTTGGCTCATTTTTGGTAAGTTGTCCAACGCCTTTTTCCAGCCATGATTCGCACGCTTGCTGCCCGGTGCTCGTCACGTTAGCTGGAAAGGCAGTGGCAAATACACTTTTCCGGGTACTGCACTCTAGGGGGCGCCAACCGAGGAGTGACTGACTCAAAGTTTGAGTCAAACAGACTGAATAGGCTGCGTGCGCTCTCTCGACAGCATACACGACCAGAAATAAATCATGGGAGTAAAACAATAAAATAGCCTAGGCCCACAAGTAGTTTTAAAATTATTTTTTGCACATGTTTACAATCATAAAATGGCTATATTATGAGGTGAAATTATATTAAAATGTGTATTAGCTGTAATAATGAAAATATTTTTTTATCACGATATAAACGATAGAGGAGAAAGGTCACGATAGACACGTTTCTCTCGTCCTCACGATATGTCTCGTCATATCGCCCAGCCCTACAACTGGATATCTTCAAAGTCTACCAATACAGTATAGCTCAGCTTATGATATGATATGTTATGCTCTGGTTTTGTTGAAACTTTGGTTCACAAATGTTTTTTGTCAATGACTGTGAATATGCCATTTGACTGGGTAGCTGCATCGGACCCCTGTGAGGATCTGGACTGTACTGAGGATGAGTGGTGTGGCCAGAAAGATGGAGTCTACGGCTGCTTCTGCAATGAGGACCACGCCAGACCTCAGTCCTTTGGTGAGGTCCAAGTATATTTACAATTTGTGTCCAGTAATTTCTATCAACTCTGGCACTGACACACAGAAATCTTTCCCCTGGCCAGACTCTATGGAGCAGTGTTCCAGCAGCACAGGAACCATGTCTCTGTCTCGCTGCCAGCTGTTTGAGGCTGGCTTCTCAGCAGACACCCTCCACCTCAACGACCCCGACTGCAATGGCACAGTCCAAGATGGCCGACTGGAGTTCTTCTTCAACAATGACAACCACATCTGTGGCACGTCTCTTAAGGTACACATGCTTTTACTATCTGTAGGAGATATCTAAACTCTAATAATTGATTCTACAAGAATTTTGGTAAAAAACTATTTACCTTGGTATTGCAAATGACATACAACAGAACAAGAAAACAGCCATTGTTATACGTCTTACATTTAAACACAGAATTATTTTCCACTGTTCACTGGTAATTTACTGTGATATGACAGCATTTAGTGACTTTGCCCATGGATTACGTATTGAGACCTTCATCCCTATCTCTTCTGCATACTGTTCGACAGAGCAACAGCACTCACTTCATCTATGAGAACTCGGTCCAGGGGGAGTCCAACTCTGCTAGTGGCCCCATCAGCAGAGAGAGACAGATAAACCTGAATTTCAGCTGTGCCTATCCCCTCACTCAGACCCTCTCCATGAACGTGGACATCAACCCTCTGGAGAGGTGGCCTTTCACTTTCTCGTTGTGTTTTTTAATAGTTTTTTAGTTAGTAATGGTGCTTCATTGCAAAGAGCGAACCTGAAGACGCACTAGGCGAACCTTTTCGCTATTTCACTTTTTTTGTATAGTTAGTTTGCAGTGGCTCAAAATGCTGAGCATTTAACATTTCTATTGTTGCTGTTATTATTACTATAGACCTACTCTTGAAACATTGGCAAATATGGGGAAAGTGGATTTAAAAATATATATATTTCCGCATTATGTCTACAATTTTGTCTAGTTGAAAGGTAACTTAGTCCTTTTTCTTTTCGGGGTCCTGACTTCTACAGACACATACTTGCCATGCCTAGTTTGGCATGAGGTAAATCCTCACCATTTCCCTTTACACTGAGCAACTAAACCGCAAAATGCAAATAGAGGCCTCGCCTTTTTGGCACGAGGTTAGATGTTTTAGGAAAAATAGCATACATGCTAACATACCTTAGCAACGTGAAAGTGGAATCACCACAACATATGAAACATACAAGAAAATGTGTAGTAAAAAACGACTTAGCAAGAACAGTAAGGGGGATATGCCTTGGCAATTTCCCTTAATCATCAACTACGTCAACAAACAGCATTTCATCTTTCTATAAGTTAATATGGTAGAGTATTTATTTCATCTTTCTATAAGTTAATATGGAAGAGTATTTATTTCATCTTTCTACAAGTTAATATGGTAGAGTATTTATTTCATCTTTCTATAAGTTAATATGGTAGAGTATTTATTTCATCTTTCTATAAGTTAATATGGAAGAGTATTTATTTCATCTTTCTATAAGTTAATCTGGTAGAGTATTTATTTCATCTTTCTATAAATTAATCTGGTAGAGTATTTATTTCATCTTTCTATAAGTTAATATGGTAGAGTATTTATTTCATCTTTCTATAAGTTAATATGGAAGAGTATTTATTTCATCTTTCTATAAGTTAATCTGGTAGAGTATTTATTTCATCTTTCTATAAGTTAATCTGGTAGAGTATTTATTTCATCTTTCTAGAAGTTAATATGGTAGAGTATTTATTTCATCTTTCTAGAAGTTAATATGGTAGAGTATTTATTTCATCTTTCTAGAAGTTAATATGGTAGAGCATTTATTTCATCTTTCTAGAAGTTAATATGGTAGAGTATTTATTTCATCTTTCTAGAAGTTAATATGGTAGAGTATTTATTTCATCTTTCTAGAAGTTAATATGGTAGAGTATTTATTTCATCTTTCTAGAAGTTAATATGGTAGAGTATTTATTTCATCTTTGTAGAAGTTAATATGGTAGAGTATTTATTTCATCTTTCTATAAGTTAATATGGTAGAGTATTTATTTCATCTTTCTATAAGTTAATATGGAAGAGTATTTATTTGGTGGTTATTTGTGTTTTACAGCATTGTGACCCAGACGTTGCCAGGAGGGGCAGGAACCTACCGAGTGCGCATGATTCCCTTTGAAGATGCCGGCTTCTCCCATGCCTACTCAGGGAGGGTGAATGTGGTGGTGGACCAGAGGCTCTATGTGGAGGTGCGGGTGGAAGGGGTGGACAGTCGCCAGATCGCCACAGTGATTGATTCCTGCTGGGCCACTCCTGTCAATCAGCCGTACTACCACATCCGCTGGGACCTGGTCAAGAATGAGTAAGAGAGAAGACGTCCTTAAAGTCAGATGTTCTATTCCGTCCTGTCTACCCCATGTCAACATTGACTCCTGAACCCAACTGTTGCCACCAGCTAACTGTGTTTGTACTGCGTGTGTCTAGGTGTCCCAACCCGAAAGACAACACAGTGGAGCTGCTTCAGAATGGGGTCAGCACAGCAGGTCGTTTCTCCTTCAGGATGTTCACCTTCACAGCTGATTCCTCCAAGGTCTACCTGCACTGCAACATCCACCTGTGCTTGGTGGCAAACAACGACTGCGCAGCTGTGAGTCCTTCACTTCAGTAGAGAACCTGACTAGCTCCTGATTGCTGTAGTGTTACAGGAGTGGCTTTGTAGAAAGATATGTACAGTATGTATGCATTTATTGTGGAAACTCAGTGTCACATGTTGCCAAGTAATGACTACACTATTGTGAGTTCAACATACTGTATCATTTGAAGACATTGGAGGCTGAAGCCAAATGAAGTTTTTCCTGAATGTAGTGAGACTGTTTACACTGACACTGTGTCAAAAGGAACAACATGTTAAGGTGAACAAAGCTCTGACTATTGTCCCCAAACCTTCCTTTTTCTTGTTTACAGCACTGTTACCCGGGTTACCCCGTGAGGCAGCGGCGTTCTGTTGATTTCCATGACAGCGCTGCCATCTCACTGGGGCCTCTGGTTTGGGGCGCTGACGCAGCAGGTAACATTAGCAACTCAATACTGACCTCTAAACATCTACCCTGATTTCTACAACCTCTCAACATACCTGTGGAAATGATTAAGCAGCAGCTTTTATCCTAATCTCTTGTTTTATCATTATAGTCCCTCAAATGAATCCTCCACTTAGAGTGAATCCACAAGTTTTGCCATGAATTTGCTATTTTAGCTCTCGCCTGCCAACCTGGGACATTCAAAGACATGAACATTCCAATTGGTTTTCAACGAACCGCATCTTAGCTCATTACCATAATATTAACTGATTTATAGTCACTGGTTGCAATTAAAATATTAAGTGGTTGCCCAGTTCGCTTCGCCCCTATCAAATTCACGTTGGCTGCCGAGTTCACAAACCTAAAGCCTGTAATGCACAAGAGCGCCATCTGAGACGTTTCTCCCCTCAGCCCTGCTAGTGTCTACTGTTGGCTGCTCTGATTTATTGTAGATTCAACAGCACAGGACTATTTGGAAGATGAGGGCAAAGCCCTCCTTCTGAGAAATGGCTTCACAAGATGACTCGGGCAGACAACCAACACTTGCAGATCTTTGAAGTCGCATTACCCAGGCAAAGTGTCACCCAGGCATAGTGTCACCCAGGCGTAATGTCACCCAGGCATAGTGTCACCCAGGCAGATTGTGTCACCCAGGCGTAGTGTCACCCAGGCGTAGTGTCACCCAGGCGTAATGTCACCCAGGCATAGTGTCACCCAGGCATAGTGTCACCCAGGCATAGTGTCACCCAGGCATAGTGTCACTCAGACTTAGTGTCACTCAACTCTCCTCTACTGTTCATCTTTGGGATATGTGCACTGCAATGCAAAGCTTCATTTGACATTTTTCCAACTGACATATTTTGTGTTTTTTTCCAGATGGGAATGCCATGAGATCTCCCCGTCTTGTCCGGGCGTCTAAGGCCCCGGGTCTGACTCCATCTCTCATGGTGCTGTTCCTGTCTGTCCTGAGTCTAAAGACTCTCCTCATGTAACTCTCTCACACACACACACACACACACACACACACACACACACACACACACACACACACACACACACACACACACACACACACACACACACACACACACACACACACACACACTATAACATCTGTAACCCCCTGGCTCTAAATGAACTAGGCATGCAAATTATCGATTAATTCATGAATCGTTAGTTGATTGGCACATCAATCGACTTACGATAAATTGATAAGCGGTGTTTTTCCCTCGAAATCTCCATGCTTCTAAAAAAAAAACCTACTAAATCTAAAAATGTATATTGAAAAGTGAGATAAAATGCACATTTAAATATTCCCACTATTCACATCCCTCTTCACGCACACTCCACTCATGCCCATTTCACCTGGGTCTCTTGTCAGTTAAATTCGCGATGAATTGCCATTAATGTTTTTTACTGTTCTCTCCCTAAAATGAACATTTACATCATAGCTTGCATAACACGATTACATTACTAAAAGAATTCTACAAGAATCCAATTGCACATTCCACACTCCTCACCTATACTTCAGTGGATTCTTTCCTTGACTGTGTGCATCAGAGATTCTATTGTCTTTACTGTATTTCGTCCCTTAGAGGAGCTGTGACTGTCATGCTACTTTAGTTAGACAGTACTGCCCCAACAAAGAAAAGTGCTGTATCTATATATTTTGACAAAATTGAGTCAAGGCTTTGAAGTAATTTTTCTCAGTTTTAATGTTGCCCCAGCATTTGCACTTAGCCTTTGTAGGGCAGGGTACAGATTCTTGTGTTGCTGATTGTAATTCACAATAAAAACAAACTGTACAAATATGTAATCATATGGTGCGGGGAAAGTCTTTTATTATGCCTCAGCCATGAGATCAATATTCAAAATTTCCTGTTTCTATCGTTTGTAGTGAATGCAATTTATTTTCATTAAAATGTTTTCTTGTGTGTGTTTTTTTTGTTTTGTTTCTTTTGACATAATGAGAACGTGTGTGTCATTAATGTGGCTCATGGTTCTGTGTTAAATCATGAATGATTTTTTGCTATACTCCTCTATTTTTTATTTTATTACTTAACAAGAAATCTGTATTCAACCGGATCACACCGCACTCTCGATTAAAAGTTGCCAAACATGAACAGAAACTGTGAACAAAAAAATAGAAAGAAAAATGTCTGCACACTAAAATCCTCTTTGTTTTCTTTTTAATAAGTCAAGCTTTCGGTCTACTGACCTTCCTCAGGGCTCAGAGCTTTGTATTCTATTTTTTACCATGAAAAAATCAGGATTGGTGTAATGGTGAAAGGCGCCATAGTACCTGTATTCAAAAATCGCATTTTATGTGTTTTGTATTGTCATTTGCATCTGTACTGCACCAGTAAACACTAAGTACTACCAATCCACCCATGCATCTATTTGTCTGTTTATTTTGAGTCAGAGAGGGAGAGTGGGAGAGAGAAGGAGGTGTGAGTGCGTGCGTGCGTGTGCGTGTGTAAGTGTGTGTGTTTGTGTGTGTGCGTGTGTGTGTGGTGTGTGTGGTGTGTGTGTGTGTGTGTGTGTGTGTGTGTGTGTGTGTGTGTG
This sequence comes from Engraulis encrasicolus, assembly GCF_034702125.1. Classification (NCBI taxonomy): domain Eukaryota; kingdom Metazoa; phylum Chordata; class Actinopteri; order Clupeiformes; family Engraulidae; genus Engraulis; species Engraulis encrasicolus. The sequence continues at coordinate 56,761,003 of NC_085858.1, read as the reverse complement.
TGTGTGTGTGTGTGTGTGTGTGTGTGTGTGTGCGTGCGTGCGTGCGTGCGTGTGCGTTTTTAAGTGTGTGTGTGTGTGTGTGTATGTGTGTGTGTGTGTGTGTCAGGGCTTGACATTAACTTTTTGACCCACCGGCCACTGTGGCTAGTGGTTTTCCCGAGTCACTAGCCATTCAGGTAATCCATTAGCCACAGATTTTATTTTAAAAAAATGTTTTATCATAGTAGTGCTGGTCTAACCTCAGAAGATGAGGTGCTAAAGCCAGATGAGTGTATAGCTATCTACATGGAAGTATATCAAGTAAATAGAAAACTGAGTTACTGAGATTATTCTGAACTTAAATACAACTAATTGATACACAAGGGGCAAACAACAGAATATAGGCTGCTATGATGCGTATGTCATTCAAAGGAATAAGCGGCAAGCCAAATGGGCCAGTGACACTGAAAGAATTACTAGCCACAGCCAAGTTTTACCAGCATTTGGCCGGTTGTCTGGTGCCAGTGTCAAGCCCTGGTGTGTGTGTGTGTGTGTGTGTGTGTGTGTGTGTGTGTGTGTGTGTGTGTGTGTGTGAGAGAGAGAGGAATGCAGCAGAGCAGCTGTTTCCCAGCATCATCAGGCTCACCCCCAGCTCTCCACTCCCATGGTAACAAGTATACAGTAACACTCACATCTGGTCATGTGACCTCTGATTACTCTGAAACTGGTTGTGTGATCACCCAAAGACTGTTTAGAGAAAATCAGAGGCTGGTTTAAGGATAGTGGCTGACAATGAAAGCCCAACTGGGAAACTCCAACTCCCATTGTCATTGTGACACAGCACTCCACAGCACACAAGTGTTTACTGCACACTGCACACAACGAAATTGAATTTATGCCTCAGCCATGCAAGGGGGCAGCCCCCAATGGCACCCCTAGGGAGCAGTGCGGTGGTACAGTACAATGCTCAGGGTACCTCAGTCATGGAGGAGGATGGGGGAGAGCACTGGCTAATTACTCCCCCCACCAACCTGGCGGGTCGGGAGTCGAACCAGCAACCTTTGGGATACAAGTCTGACGCCCTAACCGCTTAGGCGCTTACCCATGACTGCCCATGTGGGTAGAGAAGTAAGAGGATGCCTTTACTGAGACACTTTACGTTTCATATTCTTACTGTTGTCACCTAGCCAACTGACTGATAAGAATCATGTTATTTCCAGGGTTCAACACCAGGTCAGTTGCATATCTGACAAAAAAAATGCACACGTGGTCCTGCAATTTCTGGTTACTCAGAAATTGGTTGTCTGATTTCAGGTTATTCAAAGACTATTTAGGGCAGTGGTTTGAAACCTTCTTTGAACAAACGCCCCCTGCTGGACCTCATCATAATCCTGTCAACGCCCCCCTTAGCATTAAAAACTAAAATGTGATTTAAGCTGGCTTGACAAAGACATGCTAAACTACCAAATGTATCACATATCATAAAGTCACCTACATTTCAGGGTCATTGCAGGGCCATTACAGTTTCTAAGAATCCTATAAGTTCATCATATACCATATACAGTACAGTACATACATTTCCTAATGTAGTGCAATATAAATCATTGTGCATGGCATCATATTTTCTATTGTAAGGGGCTTGAGTGTAGACCTGTGTTCAGCATGTTTTTGTGCAGGTGTGAGTGAGTTATATGAATGAAAATGTTCTCTGGGGTGATAGTGAAAAAAAATCCTGAGCCTGAACTTTTTCCCCTGCTCTAACGACGACAAGATACTGCATAGTGACGTAACGTAGGCCTATTTTGACACATTATTCAAACATTTAATAGCCTGTGTATGTCCATTATTCAATGCTGACAGTAGAGGACAACCCTGAACCTGTAACGCTTTCTGAGATAAGAATAACCTAATGGCTAATTATTATCAATGTTTTTACTGTATTTTTGCAAACTCTGTCAAGACTGAAATCAGGCATGGAGCCTGGATACTATCAGCCCTGTGTTCTTGTTTTTCTATGGGCCCCACATCATCCTAGCTCGTCTCAACTGACTGCACCTGTCCTGTCATCAAGTAGGTGACGGTAGAAAACTTTCCCACAAGATGCACAAGGAAGAGACACCAATACCCGATATAATATTTGATCCAGTATATTTGATTACGGTGATTAAGGGGAATGCACTGTGAGAGTGGCTGGCAAGTGGTTGTGCACCTGCAGTCTGAGTGAGGTTGCAGCTCCTATAAAGCACAGGGATCAGCACTGCACACCTACAGCACACAAGAGACCAAACACCAGGAGCAATACCACTCTAATACTGCAGTCTGCACCAGACAGGGCCTTCACACTGGTAAGACACACTTCGTATTACATGAAATGATTTAATTTATAATAATTAATATTAATGCTTATGTATCATAATTAGGAATTATTATTTAATGCATTTATCTGATGACATCAAAGGTTAAATTGCGGGTGACATCAATCAGATGAACACGAATGCCTTTTATGTCTTCATCATGTATTTTCTTTGTACTGCATATATGCAAAACATTGCAGTAGCAAATTGCCCTGATTATCATCGACTTGCAAATCTCTTCGAGACTTGGTCTGACCAAGAGCATAACAATTAACACCTCCCTTGGTTTGCTAATGGCTGTATGCTTGCATACAAAGTGGGAGGAGTTCCTGATTTTTCGGGAGCTCAGAAAAGATATTGTATTGCTCCTGGCCTGACTAGAAGCAACGCTGAAGGTGTTGCGTCACTAGGAGGGCACGACCTGTAGCTCATTAGCACCTCACTGGAGATGTCGAATGTGTACCTAGTCCATATAAGATGCTTAAGACGATGTTATACATTTACTGTTACCAGAGGGGCAATGACCAAGTCATAGCACATTACTAAGGGCCCTGTGTTATGTTACAGTATTGTAGTACTATGGCAGTTAACATTTCAATGACTATTACAACGTGCCACTGGAGGTACGGTGTGCATTAAGGGGCTACGGTGACGCTTCATTTTTCAAAATAGAAAAGCAACGCAAGTATTTGTAAATGTCTAGTTTGTGCTTGAGACATGTTTTGACTGTTTACTTAGAGATTGGGTGCAGCCGCAACCATGACCTCCGCCATGTCTGTGTGTGTGCTAGCCACGCTGATGATGATGGTAATAATGATGGGTAAGAGCTTTGTTAACTGGTTAAGATAGATTCCTTCACACAAGCACACCCACACAGGTGCACACACACACGCACAGTGTGCACACAAACAGACACACAAACACCGGATGCCATTAAATAGGCTAGTTGGCTGCTTGTGCCCTCTACTGGTATTAATAGTTGATGATCTTTTCTCAAACAGGTGAAAGCTCAGCGGCAGAACAAGGTAGGTACTGTCCTCACAATATCAGGTAACAGCCTCACACCATCTTCCAGGCCTGATCTGCACAAGGCACCTCAATAAGCAATAAAATACACCTTCTGCACAGTAGAGAATGAAGTGCCACTATTTCAGAGTAAACTGAAGAAATCCAGATAAGAGTATTAAACCCATTTTAGCCTAAGGCGCCTGAAAAAAAAACGGCTGCTGAACGCTGAAGCCCTTTTTGGGAAAAGGTGCCCTCTGCCTCTCGATTTTTTGCCATTACTTTTCCACTTCTATTATGTTATGGAGCTAGGGCATTGGACAGGGGCCAGCGATTCAACTAGGATTGAATTGGCTGTAGGATAGATGCATCGATACACACTGATAATTATTTACACCCCTAGTGTCAACATCAGCTCCAGAAGCAACGATGGACACCCCAAGAGGAACCCAACAGCCAGCACAGCTGCCTACCCAGTCAATGGGCACCCCAAGAGGAACCCAACAGCCAGCACAGCGGCCTACCCAGTCAATGGGCACCCCAAGAGGAACCCAACAGCCAGCACAGCGGCCTACCCAGTCAATGGGCACCCCAAGAGGAACCCAACAGCCAGCACAGCGGCCTACCCAGTCAATGGGCACCCCAAGAGGAACCCAACAGCCAGCACAGCGGCCTACCCAGTCAATGGGCACCCCAAGAGGAACCCAACAGCCAGGACAGCGGCCTACCCAGTCAATGGACACCCCAAGAGGAACCCAACAGCCAGCACAGCGGCCTACCCAGTCAATGACTACAAACACCCCAGCGGCCCACAGGGCTTCAACAGGTGATTGCCCAGGTGAAGTGATCCATCGCTATTTCCTGGTTTCAAAAGCATGTGTCTAGCTGTGGTATCCCTTAATGATAAAAATGTATTCAACAGGAGGACGTGGCGTTTCTGGGAGGGACTGTGGCTGTCTGTACCATGACACTTACTTTCAGGTAAGGAGACTCTGACGCAAAGTTAAAACTTTGCATACTATGTTTTTAAAAACATTCTGACCTTATCAAATACATTAAATAATCATATTTTCTTCATTTTTTGCAGACTGGAGACAAGTTTTGGGCAAAAAACTGCTCTCTCCATTGTGAATGCTATGGCCCCGACGACCTCCGATGTACCCAGTCCTCCTGCCCCCCAGCTCAGGAGTGCTCAGTCAAAGATGGCCGACGTGGTTGCTATGGTCAGCTGGCCACCTGCACCGTCTGGGGAGACCCTCACTATATCACATTTGATGGAGCTGTGGCTCACTTTCAGGTAGGACAAATAGCAAAATCTGCAAGTTTTCCAAATGTGTTATAATTTCACATTGAATGAATGTGTTTCCATCCACAGGGCACCTGTTCCTATGAAATAAGTCACACTTGTGGCAACATCAGTCAGGATGCCTTGGCCTTCCGAGTAGTAGCTGCCAACAGTCACCGTGGCAACCTGGTCGTGTCATTTGTGTCCACTGTGGACATGTGGCTCTCTAGAGGAGGAGTGCAAAGGCACATCACCATTGGCCAGAACAGGAGAGTCAAGGTGCTGCCCTTTGCTGTAACATACACCTCTGAAACGACTGGAGATATACTTGCTACATTATGTAACTGTCACCTCTATAATTTATTTGGGTCCTAATTTGCTTTCAGATTGATGGTCAACAGAACAATGCAAACAGCATTCAGATTGGCTCCCTTGCAAAGTTGACACGAGACTCTGGATTTGTGGTGGTGAATGCCTCAGGGGAGCTGGTGGTGCAGTTTGATGGTCGCAGTAGACTCCTGGTCAGACTCAACCCTGGTTTCCACCAATCAGTGTGTGGGATGTGTGGGAATTACAATGGAATCCCAGCAGACGACAAGGTTCTGCCCAACGGAAATCTGGCACAGACTGACACACAGTTTGGTCAGAGTTGGAAATCAAACGTTAGCAGTCCTGGGTGAGTTGTTTTACCATGGACATGATGACTACTTATGAATAGTAATCTCGTCTAATCACTAATTGATCAAGTTCTGCACCTTTAAAAGAAAAAGCAAATGCTTAATTTCTTTCAATATCTCCTTATTATCCTCGCATGTCATGCCTTCTTCCCCATCCTCCATAGATGTGGTGCCAGTGACCGGATTGGTGATGACGTGTGTCTCACTGTTAGATTCATATGAATTAATCAATTGTACACAAGACATACCTGACTTCTTTCAGTTTCTCCTTATTATTCTTATTTGTCCTGCCTTCCTCCCGATCCTCCATAGATGTGGTGCCAGTGACCGGATCGGTGATGACGTGTGTCTCTTCAGAGAAGAATACACAGAGCTCTGCAGCATCATCAGCAACAGCAGCGGGCCATTCCAGCCGTGCCACCTGCATGTTGACCCTCAGGCCTACGTCACTTCCTGTGTGTACGATCTCTGTGCCTACACGCCAGCCAATGGCATGCTGTGCTCAGCAGTGGAGGCTTATGAGACAGCCTGCAGTGTGCTGGGATTCCAAACCCCAGAATGGCGCTCTGCACTTCACTGCTGTGAGTAAAGCTGGACATTTCTGTTTACCAATACAGTAGAGCTCAGCCAGAGACGTTTATGCTCTTGAATTAGTAGTCTTAGAACATCCAAATGCTCTTGAATTAGTAGTCTTAGAACATCTACATATTTTTCTATAGCCTTCATATCATGGCCAGACTCTATGGCATGATGTGTATGCATGTGTTCTTAAACCTATGCTAATGTAACCTACTTAGCATCTTAATTTGTTGTTCTGTATATTTCTTGTGCACTTTGTATCTGCTAGTGATGTTGATGTTGGCTATGATTATGTCCTCGATTGTAAGTCACTTTGGTTAAAAAGCGCCTGTAATGTAATGTGTGCCATTTGACTGGGTAGCTGCAGCTGACCCCTGTGAGGATCTGGACTGTACTGAGGATGAGTGGTGTGGCCAGAAAGATGGAGTCTACGGCTGCTTCTGCAATGAGGACCACGCCAGACCTCACCCCCAGTCCTTTGGTAAAGGCGTACTGTATACACTGAGTCCAATATGTATTTGATCCCTTGCTGATTTTTACGGTTTGGCCACTAATAAAGACATGATCAGTCTATAAATTTATGATAATATGTACTCAAACATGGAGAGACAGAATATCAAAAAGAAATTCCAGAAAATAACTTATAATAATATATTTTAATTTATTTGTATTTAATTTAGGCAAATGCGTATTTGACCCCTCTAGCTAAAGAAGATAAAGTGCTTTGTGGCAAAGCCCTAGTTTTCTAGCACTGAGGTCAGATGCTTCTTTTTGTCGATGACAATGATTGTGCATATAGTAGAACATAGTTTTGCCCATTTTTCTTTGCAGATTATCTATAAAACATTCATAGTTTGTTGCTGTAGCTTGGCAAATGAGAGGTTCAGTTCTCTCCATAGAATTACTATAGGGTTAATATTTGGAGACTGTCTAGGTCACTTCACAACTTTAATATGCGTTCTTATTGAGCCACTCCTTCGTTGCTTTGACTGTATGTTGTGTATTATTGTCATGTGGGGAGATCCAAAAATGGCCCACCCATCAGTGTAGTGGTGGAAGGAAGGACGTTTGCACTCAGGATTGCACATTACATGTCTCCCTCCATCCATTCGTTGACGATGTGAAGTTGTCCTGTGCCTTGGCCAGACAAACACCCTCAAACCATAATGATACCACTTTCATGCATTATGGTGAGAAGGGTGTTCTTGGGATCATAGACAGCAGTACTCTTTCTCAAAACACATTGAATTGTGTTAATGCCAAACAGCTTGACTTTGGTTTCATCTGACTACAGCACCTCCTTATCGTATCCTAAACCAGTCTGATGTCTGTTGGCAAACCTCAGGTGGGACTGCACAGGTTCCTTCTGAAGTAGAGGTACCATGTGTGCACTACATGATTTTAAACCTCTGTGGCATTAAGTGCTACCAGTAGTTTTCTCAGTGATTTTGGTCCCAGTAGCTTTGATATCATTGCCTAGTCAATCCCGTACAGGTCTAGGGTGCTTTCTTTCTGTTCTCATGATTATCAAATCCCTACAAAAGGTAAAATCTTGTATAGAACCCCAGACAGGCTGATGGGAAGTCATTTTGTATTCCTCACATTTTGGAAGAAATGCATTGGCAGCTGGGTCATTAATACCCGGTCTCTTTCTTGTGGCTTTGCAGCCCATTTAATCTTTGTTCAGGTGTAAAATCTTGTCCCTGATATAATTTGAACGCTCTTTGGTCTTTCCCATGCTGGTGAGGTTGGAGTGTGACTGATTCACTCATACTATGGACTGATTATGCTGATTCAATGTGTCTTTTATGCATGTTAGTATGTACAGGTGTCATTAATTCAGATGACAAGTTGATCGGAAGTGCCCATCTGGTCTGTGGGCCCGGAACTGTAATCAGTTGGCAGGGGATCAAATACTTATTTTGCTTGATAAAATGGAAATAAATTAATATATATTCTCTTAAGTTAATTTCTGGATTTTCTTTTTGATATTCTGTCTCTCCATATTAGAATACATATTATCATAACATTTATTGACTGATCATGTCTTTGTTAGTAGGCAAACCAAAAAAATCAGCAAGGGATCAAATACTTATTGGACTCACTGTATGAGCACAGTTCATCACTTGCAACTAGTAACTTAACAAACTGTTAACCAAACACTAACACACAGGCACCACATCGCTATTTTCATCATATTTCTATTGCGTTGGTCTTTCCCCTGGTCAGACTCTATGGAGCAGTGTTCCAGCAGCACAGGAACCATGTCTCTGTCTCGCTGCCAGCTGTTTGAGGCCGGCTTCTCAGCAGACGCCCTTCACCTCAACGACCCCAGCTGCAATGGCACACTCCAAGATGGCCGACTGGAGTTCTCCTTCAACAATGACGACCACATCTGTGGCACATCTCTCAAGGTACAAATACTTTTCCTATCTTTAGTAGCTTTCCAAGCTTAAGTCTCTTATGTTTAAAATTTGATTGTAGTAACTAGTTGGTAACAGATCAACTATTTACCAATTACCAGTGACAAAAAGTAGAAGATAACAGCTTCTTAGGTTTTACTTTTTAACAATCTTAAAGCAAAGTTAATGCTATGCATACTGTTCGACAGAGCAACAGCACTCACTTCATCTATGAGAACTCGATCCAGGGGCAGTCCAACTCTGCCAGTGGCCCCATCAGCAGAGAGAGACAGATAAACCTGCAGTTCAGCTGTGTCTACGCCCTCACTCAGACCCTCTCCATGAACGTGGACATCAACCCTCTGGAGAGGTGGCCTTTGTGTTCGTCTTGTTTTTTGTTTCATTGTTAAATAGCAACTTTGGCAAATAGCAAGTTGAGTTTGTGACTACCGTACTTATTACATTTGGTATGCTTAGCGTTTTCACTATTTCATTCTTGCTTTGTCTGATTATCTCTAGTTACACTGTATCTGTTCTATTATGTTTTTCTCTTTTTTACTATTGATTACTGGTATTTTTATTTCTTTATTTTATTAATATTGTAATTGGTTAATAGTGTTGCTGTTATTATTGTAGCTAATAGTATTACTTTTCTTCAAATTGAGTGTGGAGTGGGATTTTTTCTAGGTTCAGTTCCAGAACCTGTATCCTGAAAAGCTCCTTACAATCATGTCTTGCCTTGATTAGTTTATTTGCTGAAGTAAAAAACTTTCCACGTCTCCCCTAATACTGAGGAACAATTAGCATTTCATAGTTCTGCCATCTTACTATAATGTAATACAACTCAATATTTACAGCATATGTTTTGCAGTGTTGTGTCCAAGACGTTGCCAGGAGAGGCAGGAACCTACCGAGTGCGCATGATTCCCTTTGTGGATGCCGGCTTCTCCCATGCCTACTCAGGGAGGGTGAATGTGGTGGTGGACCAGAGGCTCTATATGGAGGTGCGGGTGGAAGGGGTGGACAGTCGCCAGATCGCTACGGTGGTTGACTCCTGCTGGGCCACTCCTGTCAATCAGCCGAACTACCACATCCGCTGGGACCTGGTCAAGAATGAGTAAGAGAAGATGTCCTTAAAGTCATGAATACAGATGCTCTATTCACTCCTCTCTACCCCATGTCAACATTGACTCCTGAACCCTTGCTGCCACCAGCTAACTGTGTTTGTACTGCATGTGTCTACTAGGTGTCCCAACCCGAATGACAACACAGTGGAGCTGCTTCAGAATGGGGTCAGCACAGCAGGTCGTTTCTCCTTCAGGATGTTCACCTTCACAGCTGATTCCTCCAAGGTCTACCTGCACTGCAACATCCACCTGTGCTTGGTGGCAAACAACGACTGCACACCTGTGAGTCTTGCACTACAGTAGAGAACTTGACTAGAGGGGGAATATTGGTTTCCAGATTACTGTAGTGTTTGAAGACTATTGTGAAGATGTTTATATTTTGTGGACATACTACTGTAACTGTGCAAAGTCCCAACTCATGAGGAGAGACAACAGAGTAACATTGTAAGGTTCTGAAGGAAAGACCGCAATTACAGTAACTTACTGTAAGGTGGCAACTTACCAAATCACCAGTGGAAAAAAATAAATATTGATTTTTTTTGCTCTCAATGTTTCTACTGAATTAATAAATACAATATCTGTCTTGGGTAACTGTGTGTAGGGTAGAATAAAACATGAAATAGTCAAGCAACAGTTTCTATTCTTGTGCTTGTTTACAGCACTGTTACCCGGGTTACCCTGTGAGGCAGCGGCGTTCTGTTGATTTCCATGACAGTGCTGCCATCTCACTGGGGCCTCTGGTTTGGGGCGCTGACGCAGCAGGTAACATTAGCAACTCAATAAGCTTTGATTGTCTTACTTGCTATAGTGTGTGTGCAGTCCCAGCATTATGTGTAGAGTGTGTGTGGTGTGGGTCTATGTGTGTGTGCGTGCGTACATGTACATGTACTGTGTGTGTGTGTGTGTGTGTGTGTGTGTGTGTGTGTGTGTGTGTGTGTGTGTGTGTGTGTGTGTGTGTGTGAGAGAGAGCTCTCTCTCTCTCTCTCTCTCTCTCTCTCTCTCTCAAAGACACATTCCTGAGGTGTGTCAGCCTGACGGCTCCTGTAATGGTCCTGCTCTCCCCTGCTCTAGGTCTGAGGATTCTCTTCATGTGAACTCATCTGCATATCTACCATCACTCAGGAGGCCACGATGCCAACACAACACTACACTGTACCATGATGCCAACACAACACTACACTGTACCATGATGCCAACACAACACTACACTGTACCAGCAAATACAGCTGAGCAGATGCTGCTCTGTACTGTTGCATCACACGCTGATGTAGAACTAATTAAAGTCATGGTGGTTAATTCTGCTTTTTAATGTGTGTGGTTTTACTATCAGATGATTCTGTCTTCATGTCCTTGACTGATTTAATTCTCTACATGCTCTCATTAGTAGTCTTGCATTACCTGTTAAAGTTGCACTGTGCAGGAAATGGTCAAAAAAAGGTAATGTAACGCTGCTCATTGAAACTGGGTTGCCAAATTTGATCTTCTCATGAAAGTTTACTAAGTAATAATATTTTCTAGGGTTGCCCAAGTACAGTCATTTTTGCAGCTAAAACTGTCTATTTCTGTAAATTAAAAATGGTGGACCATGGAGAAGATCCTCCTTTTCATGTATGAAAAGTCAAATTTTCCCAGTCATAATGAATGCTTAGAATTTTATGGTGGTAAGTATTCATGAAAAATTGTAACATTCGTGAATGGGTAGCATGAATTCTGGAAATAACCAACTAAAAATAATACATAGTGTACCTTTAAAGGTGCATTTTGTGTGTAATATTTTTAGAAGGTCATTTCCAGAATTCATGGCGCCAATTTGCAAATGTTAAGCTTACCTTTTTAACTTAGCACCACCATCAGATTCTAAGTAAGGAATTCATTATGACTGGGATTTTTTTTTTTCATACATGAAAAGAAGGCTCTTTTCCATGGTCCACCATTTTGAATGTCCAGAAAAAAACATGCTTACATACAGCACTAGTGTGGTTTATTATTTAGTAAATATTCATGAAATGGTCAAATTTGGCAATAGGCAGCACAGTTTCAATGAGCAGCATAGTTACAATACCTACTCTGGCCACCATACTACAACTTTAAAGGAGAAGTCCGGCTGTTTTGGGTTCATATCACATCTTGTGTAGCTTAGTGCTAGCTTTTTTTGTTTAAAAGTAGGTAACTTAAATGCTTCTTAAGTAGGCTAAATATAAATGAGTAAATGTACATAAGATATGTCTAACTAACTTAAGCTTATTTTTAACAAGAGATTAACAGGCAAGTCAATTTGTGTTTACATTACATTAAATTACAATACATTTAGCAGACGCTTAACCAAAGCGACATACAAGGACACATTCAAGCAAGTACAGAGTGTGGGATTAGTACAGAGTAGAGCACAAGAAATGATAAGTGGCAGCGAATTTGACAACTAATCTCAAACATTCAGTTTTCATGTGTGATTATGCATAGCGTAGCCAGGGCTATTCAAATGGCGGCCCTGGGGCCAGACGCGGCCCTTGGATGGCAAGGTTCTGGCCCCCGACAAGCCCCTTGAAATATGGAATATTTTTCGGAATTTACGGATAGAAGTATGGTTTCCATATCGAGCTGAAATGGGACATGGGATGTTATAATGCAGGAAATTACATCTAAGAAATGCAAAACTGCAAACATAATACATATGTACAATTCGGCCCCTTTACTGGGAGGAATTTGAAAAACTGGCCCTGGTTGAGATTTAATTGAATACTGTACCCCTGGCGTAGGCAATCAATTAACTAATACAATTAATAACTTTAAATGAACAGCTGAGAGTTGACAATAACCGTTGTAATACAATAAAACTTTTTATTTACTAGATCTGCTCTTTTTCTTTCTTTATTTATTTTTTTGTTTAACTATTAGGCCCAAGCTCATAATTTTATAGAAGTCTATCTCAGTGGGTAACTTAGGCTGAGCCACAAGAGGGCACAGTAACAAACAAATCCTAACATAACATTGAGAGTAATTTTTTACAGCAAAAGTCATAGTGTGTTATGATACAGTGGTGTTAGCATGCAAGGATAGCTATATATGACAAGCTAGTAGCAGCCTCTTTGCTAGTATGAAATAATGTAGGCTACCCTACCGGCTATTGCCTACTCTACTATTTAAGGATTAACATGAAAGTCGAGACCTTTGTAAGTAACACAAAATAATTACAGACATACCGTCATTGTCTTTCCTTGGTCTTTTCCACCAACTTTTTCTCCTCATATAGATAGAGTAATAATCAATAATTAAAGTAATGGTTTAGTGGCCGTTATGTCCAGGAGCCCTCATCGTGGCGCGTGGCGTGCATAAATACAGCGCCTGATTCCACCTCGTCGCGTGATCTTTGCTGAGTCATAGTGTGTGTGTGGAACAAATAAGGAAAAAAACATATCTGACTGGTGGCAAAATCCTACAAAACAGAGAATCATTTAATACATAACGCATCGAGGTGCCTGACACCACAATAACTGAGCTGCTGCTAATCTCCGTTCCTCTCTGCTCTCTACTCTGCCTGCCTACCAATAACGCATAATTCTATTCCACTCCAGTCGGTGGCGGCAGAGCTGAAATCAAACTAGCTCTAGTGCTAGTGCTACCACCGAAGAGACCGTTGATCACTTGACAGGAAGTCCGCAGTATCAACAACAAAAACACTGGTAGGTGAAGATATGTTGTTTGTTTGTTTTTGGCTCATATAGGTGATGGATTCCAGCGAGTATACTTCATTACTCACCACACTCAGGTGTTACTCATTTTTGTATTGTAAGAAAGACTTGATAAATTGAACACTCGGTATTATTTGACAAATAGCTATATCATTACGTATGAAAGTACTTATATAGCAAGTTAGCTGAACTGCCCGGATTAAAAAAACATAATCAATATGTTTTGCATACATGTGTACTAGCATTTAGTGGGAAGTAATCATGATAGCTAGCTGTCAGTGCATATTACAACACAACATCGAACGGCACAATCTGCATTAAACAACTGACAGCCGCCGATGTTTTCCACTCGAAACATGACAGTGCCCACTGGTTTCCGCATTCGATTGGCTGTAAAGAGCAAACTGCAGATGGAGATATATTTGCAGATGATGTAAGGATGCTTCGTAATAGATAGTGGACATGATGATTTGCGATGCCCAGTCTTGTGATATATTTTCAATGATATTTGATATATGGTGATGGTGAAGTCAGTGGCGCAGTGACTTGGTTGTATACTCTCCTCTCTCTTCTCTTCTCTTCTCTTCTCTTCTCTTCTCTTCTCTTCTCCTCTAGTCTGTAGAGTAAGAGCATCGCTCCTGGTCCGCAATGGAGGGCTCCAAGTCCTCCAGCAGTACTACGCAGGTCAGCTTTGTGTGTCAACGCTGCAGTCAGCCTCTCAAGCTCGACACGTCCTTCAACGTCCTGGACAAGGTCACAATCCACGAACTCATCGGTGAGTAGAGAAGTACCAGACGTTGCACAGTTCTATTGCACTTTCCTTCCACTGCTCTAGTGGAGAATAAAGTATTTGCCGGGCACAAATTCATCAGTAACTAGAGCCGTACCATGCGTTGCACAGTTCTATTGCACTGTTCTATTGAGCATCATCTGTATGTAGAGACATACAGAAGACCAACAAAGGCCAAGGGTAGTAACTACACTGACATTGAAAAAGGCTTCCAGAGCCTTGGTATTAGGTATTGGTATTATTTTAGTCACTGCAAACTTGACAGCACTATCTCTATAAAGGGACACATTTGGGCCATAAGACTTTGTCACATGATAAAGGAGGTGTTATGAAGACCATTTTCAGTATAAATTCAATTTTGACAAAATATACACGTATAGTTACTGTACTTTGGCTGTGTATGGTATGCTGTACATATGGCGTACATTACAAGGCTATTCTATTGCACAGTCCATCCATGAGCTCATCGGTAACACGAACAGAGCACATTTCTATTGCACAGTCCTTACTCATAAATGGTAATTATTTGAGGTTTAGTCTGGCGTTCAATTATTTTTTGGGGGGAATATGATTGAATACAACATGATGTGATGTGACAGTTTGTCAAGTTGTGGGTCAAAGACGTCCAACATGACACTGTCCTTCAGTGCTAACAGATGCTTTTGCTTACTGTAACTGTGAAAAACATGAAATTTGAAAAGTGAATGCATGAAAGCCAAGCCAAAAAAATAATTTTAAAAAATCTCTTTTTTTGCATTTACAGTAAGCAAAAGTATCCGTTGCACTGAAGGACATGTTGGACATCTTTGACCCTTTAAGTGATGTGAGAGTTTGTCAAGTTGTATTGTTGTTTTGTGTGTTTGTTGTTTCAGCTCCTCTGGTGACAGTGACCCCGAGCAAACAGGCCGAGAGCAGTGGAGGAGAGAACCCCCCAGAGGTGAGGAGACCCTGTGGTGTGTGTGTGTGTGTGTGTGTGTGTGTGTGTGTGTGTGTGTGTGTGTGTGTGTGTGTGTGTGTGTGCGCGTGTGTGTACTTGTGCGTGTGTGTGCACGTGTGCATGCTTGTGGAGGAGAGAACGCCTCAGAGGTGAGGAGACCCTGTGTGTGTGCGTGTGTGTGTGTGTGCGTGTGTGTGTGTGTGTGCGTGCGTGTGCGTGTGCGTGTGCGTGTGTGTGTGCGTGTGTGTGTGTGTGTGTTTGTGTGCGTGCGTGCGTGCGTGCGTGCGTGCGTGCGTGTGTGTGTGTGTGTGTGTGTGTGTGCGCCGCTTTTGGTGCCATTAGACTGTAGTGGTGACCTACTGGGGGGCAGCGGTACTAAATCCAGAATTATTTTCTGTCGTAAATGATTTCACAAAAGAACAAAGTGAAAGTGAAAGCCCATTGGGAAACTCCAACTCCCATTGTCATTGTGGCATAGCACTCCACAGCACACAAGTGAACACTGCACACTGCGCACAACGAAATTGCATTTATGCCTCACCCGTGCAAGGGGGCAGCCCTCAGTGGCGCCCCATGGGGAGCAGTGCGGTGGGACGGTACCATGCTCAGGGTACCTCAGTCATGGAGGAGGATGGGGGAGAGCACTGGTTGATTACTCCCCCCACCAACCTGGCGGGTCGGGAGTCGAACCGGCAACCTCTGGGATGCAAGTCTGACGCCCTAACCGCTCACCCATGACTGCCCACATGCCCAACAAATGATCTGCCTCATGTTGTGAGTGTATGTGTTTGTGTTTTCCAACCTGTGTCTTTACTTCAGGAGTGTGAGAGTGTTTTCCAACTTGTCCTGTGTGTTTATTTCAGGAGACGTTTGTGGAGAACAAGCAGGATGGAGTGGCAAGGAAATACATCCCCCCTGCCAGGTGACTAACTACTAGTTTTACTGTGTGTGTGTGTGTGTGTGTGCGTGTGTGTGTGTGTGTGTGTGTGTGTGTGTATGTGTTCTAATGTGTTCTCATGTGTTATACCCTGACCTCTGCTCTCTGCTGTGTGTGCGTGTGTGCGCGTGTGCGCGTGTACCGTGTGTGTGTGTAGGATGATGTCTACGGAGAGTGCCAACAGCTTCACCCTGATTGGTGAGGCGTCTGATGGGGGCACCATGGAGAACCTCAGCAGGAGGTTAAAGGTCAGCCCCGCCCACTAGACATGCAGTCCCGCCTCCAGTTACATCTGCATAGATGTACCACACAGCACCTTCAGCTCTTAACATGTGTAGCTGAAGATCAAGTCAAGTCAAGTCAGCTTTTATTGTCATTTTCGTCATATGCACAAAACTCTTTTCTCTCTATACCATGCCAGGACAAGACATATACAAAACTGACATTTTTCAGACTGACATAAAGTGCAAGACCGGACAGGTAACAGGGAAATGTTTAGCTTTGTAATAATGTTACAAATATAGCTTACTCCTAGCTTGTCTTGGAAAAGTAGAAATCCCCTCGCGGACCACCTGACCTCTGTCACGGACCACTAGTGGTCCCCGGACCACACTTTGAGAATCACTGATCTAAAGGGACGTTGACCTGACTCCACATGGATCCTGCATTAGTGTTGGCTGGAATGGACTCTACCTTCTCTAATGTCTGTGGAGTACCTGGCAGAGCTCTCCCCGAAGCCTCATGCAGGGGCGTTGGCTGGCGGTCTGACCTGACCACCCTGTTTAGCGTTTAGCTCATTTTGATGCACTGAGTTTGGTCAAAGTGGTGAACTAGCGCAGATTACTGTGTGTGTGTGTGTGTGTGTGCGTGTGTGTGTGTGTGTGTGTGTGTGTGCGTGTGTGTGTGTGTGTGTGTGTGTGTGTAACAATGTATACAAACTGTGTTCTAAAACCCCAAATGTTTGCTCTAAACCAGAACCCTACTGCTTTTAATGGACTGAATGCAACTAAACCAGACATCACTATTATTGATGAGGACAATCGAACTAGATATAGTGGAAGTAGGATGTTGCTTTGACTCATATCTAGAAGAAACGTTTTGTGAGAAACTAATGAAGTATCAACCACTTGTGCAGGATATCACTGTGATGGGCTACAAATGCCAATATATAGTGCTTGTATTTGGAAGTTTGGGCCACGTGCATAGACTGGCCACTAGGGGGCTAAGGATGCTTGGCTTCCGAAAGGTGACTAGTGACTATTGACCTGTTTGACATCATGTATATTGTGTGTGTGTGTGTGTGTGTGTGTGTGTGTGTGTGTGTGTGTGTGTGTGTGTGTGTGTGTGCTCCTCCTCCAGGTGACTAGTGACCTGTTTGACATCATGTATATTCTGTGTGTGTGTGTGTGTGTGTGTGTGTGTGTGTGTGTGTGTGTGTGTGTGTGTGTGTGTGTGTGTGTGTGTGCTCCTCCTCCAGGTGACTAGTGACCTGTTTGACATCATGTCGGGCCAGACGGATGTTGACCACCCCCTGTGTGAGGAGTGCACTGACACACTGCTAGACCACCTGGACACACAGCTCAACATCACAGAGAACGAGTGCCAAAACTACAAGTAAGGCACACGCCGTGTGTGTGTGTGTGTGCGTGTGTGAGTGTGTGTGTGTGTGTAATGTGTGTGTGTGTGTATAATGTGTGTGTGTGTGATGGAGAGGGATGTGCACTGATACCCTGCTGGACCGCCTGGATACACAGCTCAACATCAGTGTGTGTGTGTGTGTGTGTGTGTGTGTTAGGGCTGTCAAAATGGCTCAAAAATGACATTCGAATTAGGGATGGCGAAAATCAACAAAAATCTTAACCGACTACCGAACCTCATTAACCGGTGGTTAAGCGGTTAACCGAAAATTCTATAATGTATGATTCCATGTCTTGTCACGCGTCTTTCTCTGCCTGTGAAGCAAGTTATGCCCCCATTTTAGAATTGTTAGGCTCCTGTCATACTATGTTAGTTCGTGCCCTTTGTATTATACATTTTCCCCAATCATTGTCCTCTAGCCCAGTGTTTCCCAACCTTTTTTGTCTCGCGTACCCCCTAAACCTCTTAGTTGTGCCATGAGTACCCCTAAATTCATGTTCTATATCGCTTTCTCTGTCCTGATGTGACTGCTCCGTACATTTGTATAATAATAACATCTTTCCAAGTACCCCCTGCTGTGTGCTCGCGTACCCCTAGTGGTACACGTACCCCTGGTTGGGAAACATTGCTCTAGCCTACTTGTGGAAGAACAAGGGTTTTGTTTTGGGGAGAAAAACAATTGCTTTGCCAGCGCACCCACGCACAGGCACACATTACGCACAACGTCGACCTTCCTTGCAACGCGGCACTGGGGCCAGGGCGGTTAACCGGCAGAGAACATTTTAACCGGTTAACGTTAATTCGGTCAAGTACCGGTTAAACGGCTACTCGGTTAGCATCCCTAATTCGAATGCTCGCTTTGAATCGACTCACACTCGAACTACAAATATTGGTTGACAGCCCTCGTGTGTGTGTGTGTGTTTGTGTGTGTGTGTGTGTGTGTGTGTGTGTGTGTGTGTGTGTGTGTGTGTGTAATATGTGTATAATGTGTGTGTGTATGTGTGTGTGTGTGTGTATAATGTGTGTGTGTGTATAATATGTGTATAATGTGTGTGTTTGTGTGTAATATGTGTGTGTGTATAATGTGTGTGTGTGTGTTTTCAGGAGTTGTCTGGAGTTGTTGTCTCATCTGGAGGAGGAAGAGGAGGAGTCTCTACTGGCCGAACTGAGCGCGCTCACAACCGAGGAGGAGGAGCTTATCAAGGCATGAACACATTCAGGCTTCTTTCCATTAAGCTTATTCGACTTCGAATTTTGTCGATCGATGGAGAGAAAACACTTGAGCGAGAACTTGCTGTCACGATGTGGGTGTTACTAAAACAGTGCATTTAAAGTCGGCCACAAATATGAACGAGACAATGAGCTCGCACCAGTTTGCTCAACTAACACAGAGAGTAGTGGGGGGACAGGCAGTGAGGAGGAGCTGAAGTGGGGACCTGCGCAAACTTGTGTAGAGGTGTGAGACAAGACTCATATACACACGTGAATGAGTTGTTGACCAACCAGTTCATGGGCGCGTGGCCTTGGAGGCGGTCTGCAGACGAGCGTTGAAGGGGATAATTAACTGCAGGGGTTGCAAGATCTGACTGCAGTCGCATTCATCCCGTGATAGTTTGACACCATGTGACATGTCACCTCGTCGACGCAACATCACCGAAATTTTGAATTTTGACAGGAAATGTAACCATCATGCAACATTTTGAGCCAGAATGCATTGCTGTCTAAATGCGGATACAGACGTTGCGATAACTTGATCGCACCTATTATCCAAA